>NW_026724788.1:0-190990 GCF_029784015.1 Lycium ferocissimum
AAAATGGGGGACGTGGTCAATCGAAGATATTTTATAAACTTAAGAAAAAAACGGCAAGCCCCTTTATGTTTTGAGTAATGGATCATAAGCATAGTGTTATATCCCGTATTTTGTACATTGGGATATTCCGAGCTAACCGCGATAAGTTAAGGACAAGACTATTTCGGGATACGAGGTAGAGACTTTTAACCTACGATTTTGTTTTATTACAAAAGTTGCTTATAATTTTATTGGTATGGAATATTAAGGAAAATTTGGGGCTAGAAGTTGAAAAAATATTTCATGAAAGAGCCACAAGTGGCCGTGTGGCTTGTGTGGGGTACCACCCATGGCTTAAGCTAATTTTGATTGCCTTAAGCCAGGGGGGGGGGTACGTGTCCACCTTGTATTTGAAGGGCTATTTATATAAATAGATGTCGATGACAAAGAAGTCAATTATTCATCTTTTCAACTTAAGAAACTTGGAGAAGAGAGGAGAAGATATTCGGCCATGGCTGGCCGAATTTGATGTCTATGAGAAGTGATCAAAAAATAATTTTCTTCTAGCTTTTCAACCAATTGAAAGGTCCTTATTAACGTGGAGTAGTTGTTGGAGCAAAGCAAAGCGCTCGTTCTTGCAATTCTCAGAGCCAGCCAAGTTGAGGAACTAAGTGGTAAAGGTAAGGTTTAATCTCCTTTTACATGTGTTATGGATGGTTTGAACGTGTTGTAGTGTGTAGAAATGAATGAAGTTCATGGAACCATGTATGTTGATGTTGAGCCGTGTAGGGGCTGATTTTATAAGATATGGCGAATTGATTTTAATTGATATTTTGGTTGTTGTTGTTATTGTGGATTCTATGGTAAAAATGAAGATTTAATGATTCAAGTTGAAATTGTAATCGTTTGTGGGCTGTTTTAGAAGCTAATGTGATTTTAATATTGTTTCTTGTATTTATGAGAATGAAGTTGTTAACGTGTGGATTGTTGGTGTAGTTCATGAATTTGGAAGAAAGAAATGTGTTGTTGTTGTCCCTATTGAAATTGGAAGGTTTCGGGTGGTGTTGCATATTGGTTGGACCGTTTTGAATAGTGTGCGGATTGTTTGAAGTGTTCTTGAGTCTTATTTGAATGATCTCGGGTTAGTACTTGAACATGTGAGCATTGATGTTGTCTTGATTGTATGTGGTTGGTTTGAATGTAAACGAAATGCCGTCGAATTATATAGAAAGGAATTACTAACGTTAGAATACGTTTTGAATTACTTGTTGATGTTGTTAGTATGGTTGTTGGTATTGTTGTTGATGATTTGGCCGAGTTGAATTCTCGGGGTTTGTTGAATTTATAAAGGAAATGCTGCCCAAATTTCTATAAATGAAGTGCTAGCTTAGGATTGGATTCCTAAGTACCTATAGCTAATGTTTGGTGCCTAATGACATTGTTGTAGATCTTGGGAAGCCCGAGACATAAGTTCGGATTAGCTTAGGAAGCGGACGAGGTATGTAAAGCTTACCCTTTCTTTCTTTTGGCATGTCTTAGTTGTAAGTAAGATATGATACGAGCCTTGGGGTAACTCTATTCATAAGATCCGAGCATGTCTACGATTCTTATTCACTCCTGATGTTGGCATTCCTAATATAGTCGAGCTATGGTCCTTGTGTCTTTTGCATGATTGGATAGTAAATGTTGCATAAAGAGTTCTTGTTCCTAAAGGGTTCTATGTCGAATAAGGTCTCTAACTTTTATAGACGGGCTCGGATCACTTCGATACGTTCGTAGAGGGTCCTAAAGCGAATAAAGTCCGTAACTTTCATAGGCGGGCTCTGATTGGTTTGATACATGTCCATGGTCCCCGAGACTTTCCTTTGTATAGTTCTAACGACATTTTGAAAGAACTTAACATGATTATCGTCTTAACCCTCGAGCGTTGATTACTTATTTATCTATTGAGTCTGGAACGATGATTTATATGCATATGGTTACTCACTACTCTGCTCGTGCATACTGTTGTTACATTTTTCGCCGAGTCCCGGGCCGGTTATGTCATCATGCACACTTTCACTGCATGGTTCACCGAGTCCCTCGCTAGAGGGCCGGGTACCGTGTATATATATTCTGGAGTTATGATGTGTTATGGTGTTATGATGTGTTATGGTGTTATGATGTGTTATGGAGATATGCTGTGTTACGGAGTTATGCTATATTCTGGAATATGATATGTTATGGCGCCAAAGATGGGGTGGCGACCATGTTCTGTTCACCGAGTTCCATAATGGGCCGGATATGATACATGATATTGACATGCATGATTTGTGTTTCAAAAGTAAGCATTTTGGTATTATGATTATTGTATTTGTTTCTATAATCCTTATTTCAGTTATGATCCGGTTTACTGTATGTCATGCTTTACATACTCAGTACATATTCCGTACTGACCCCCTTTCTTCGGGGGCTGCGTTTCATGCCCGCAGGTACAAACGCTCGATTTGGTGATCCGCCAGCTTAGGATATCCATTCTGCTATCTTGGAGCGCTCCCTTGTTCCGGAGCCCATATTTTGGTACAGACTCTTTCGTTGTATATGTATACGTCTATTCAGGGGTACGGCGGGGCCCTGTCCCGTCATATGATACTGTCGTTACTCTTAGAGGTCTGTAGACATATGTGTGGGTTGTGAATAGTTACTGTTCAGTTATGTCTGTGTGATTTATGTTTTGGGCGGTCCCATTCGCCGTGGCAGCCTTATCGGCTTGCGTATGTATATATGTTTTGGGATGTTGTGTATATTATGACAGCCTTGCCGACTTCTGTGCGGTATATATGTTTATATGCGACAGTTTGAGACGACGTCTGACCTTTGTATATGTATAAGTTGTTTGTATGCTTATTATGGTTAATAGGTGTGTACGAGTGTTCAGCTCAGACACTAGTCACGGCCTACGGGGTTGGGTCGTGACACATAGCAAGTTTATAAGGTCTATTTCCTATTCTTTTCTATTATCCCAGAATCCTATGATATGTTTCCCTCCTCAATAAGGTTTTAACGAACGAAATGTCGTTAATCTTCAACTTGTATAGTTGAGGATTATTGGTTCCCTTCATGTGAAATCGTTTGTATGGTATCAAGATTTGGTATGGCCTTATAGGGCTCTTACTATCTTGCATGAGTTTCCTATTTGTATATTTGATGTTCACTTATCCCTTCCATGTGATATAGTTCTTGTTGTATTGGGTTTTCATGTGATCTTATCCAGTTCCTCGTCTTTTAGTCGAGATGTTCCGGTTCCTCCACTCAAGATGTCCATGTATTATATGTTAATTGAATCATATGTAGTATTTTCCATAAGTTAATGAAGTAACAATCAAGAAGTGTTAGCCCTTGTAGCTTGTCAGTCTGGTAGTTATTATTATTATACACAACTTATAGCCCTTGTAGCTTGTCAACCTGGTAGTTATTGTTATTATACACAACTAATAACCCTTGTAGCTTATCAGTCTAGCAATTAATATTATTATTATACACAGCTAATAGTCATTGTAGCATCAGGCTGACAAGTACTGTGTACACAAAGCTATC
This sequence comes from Lycium ferocissimum, assembly GCF_029784015.1. Classification (NCBI taxonomy): domain Eukaryota; kingdom Viridiplantae; phylum Streptophyta; class Magnoliopsida; order Solanales; family Solanaceae; genus Lycium; species Lycium ferocissimum. The sequence continues at coordinate 3,556 of NW_026724788.1, forward strand.
ACGCCCAAACCCCACCCTTGCGCAATAGGCATCTGATGCTAACAAACTACACCGGAAGCACCTTATATAGATAATAATTATAAACAATGCCCCATACTTATTAGTTGCTCCAGTTATGAAGATTTAAATCAAGACAATATTTAGTAAGAATAAGTAAATGATATAAATAATAATATGGGATATTCGCGATGTGTAGCAAAGCGCGTACAAGCCAAATAATAACTTGCACAATACTATCAACAGTATGACAATTGTCTATAGAGCTTCTACGAAAATATGCTAATTCAAAAAATAGCACAAAACTAGTAAGAAATAATAAATAACTCAATGGAAACCCACGACCAAGAGTATGGGCCCATTAACAAGTCGAAAGCAGCTAGTACTCCTGGTCCGTGCAATCCACATGTACCTGCTCTTCTTTGTTACCTAAGATAACATAAAAAAACACAATGTTATGCCAGAGTACTAGGCACTCAGTGAGTGTCTAAGGGGCAATAGTTCATATCATAAAATAATAATAATTAATAAAAACAAACAATTGATAAATGGAGAAATAAGTCAATTTTTGTTCAGTATGTTCAAAAGCATTATATCATTTCTCATATTAAGTTCTTTTCTATCAAAGTCAAGTTCATCAACGTGCCAGCTCATGGGCAACAACAATCATGCCAATACAAGCCCAAAACACACATATACAGGCCCAAATGAATAGCAACGAAGGGATAACCACTTTAGGCTCCCGAAACTGCTTAGGAGCACCACACTTGGGATACCAACCCACAATGGCTACCCCTTTTTCTGAATAGATAGGAAAAATAACACGAGGCTACCAACCCTAGATGACTACTCTTCCTTATGAATGGCTAGGCAAAAACCTTACCGGATCTACCAACCCTCGACGGCCACTTTTCCTCCCTAATGACTAGGCAAAACTCCCCCTAGTATCCATAGTGAATGCCCTTCCTCCCTTGTAGCCAGGCCAAACACAAACAATATAAATCATGACATATTAGCTGAACCACAAATCATGACATGAAAGTCGAATCATTCATTATTGATTATGTTCATCATCCCGTTATGTCACGACCCAATATCCCCAATAGAAACTAAGTCGCGAAACATAAACATATTAGAGAAATAAATAAGGAATAAGAATAATAAAGTAGTCTAAGTCAAATACATCTCCCAAAACCTGGAAGTCATAAGTACAAGAGACTATCGAGAAATACAAGTCTGAAAATACTACATAAGACTGCCGAAATGAAGAAAGACAGAAATAAAGATAACAGTGAAATCCGGTGTTGTGGGACCCTCATCATCTCACCTTAGGCTCCAATGGTATGCCTCAACAATATACAAGTCTCGATCTCTACTCGTGCTCGGATCTGAAACTGCACACAAAAGGTGCAGCAAGTGTAGAGTGAGTACGGGAAGTACGTGTACCCAGCAACATCGTTGACTAACCCTAAACTATAGCAATGACAAGGTTTGGTACTTTCTATACTCCTCTTCTTTCTTCATTAGTATTAAGATTCACAGTTTATAAGCGTTCAAGCAATCAAGGCAATAAATTGTCAATTCAACTAAGTCACACATCTTTCCATTGTTCCAAATAAAGCTTTCAAGTACAACATACTCAATAAGAATGGTGTGAATGGCCAATATGCACCAGTATATACACGCTCCTGCAGTAGGTTTCACGTGACCTATGAGGTCCATATACTTACCTGGAATTCCAGATCTCCATGATCAGCATCGGGTCCCAGTCAATTGGGATGTCATAATCATAAGATTAATGCATAATAAATCAATAATAAAAGATATAGCCAAACATGGATATCATAAGCCCATATATGGATTTTGTGTGAGGAATGAGGAAGGAAATCTAATAAATGCTCAAGCTGAGGAGATAGGATATGTAACAAACCCTGAAGGAGAAGCAATGACAATACTAAAGGCAATCAAATGGTGCACAAATAAATAGGTGGATAAAATAATCATTCAAACAAATTCATAATTAGTTCAAAGGATTCTCTCAGAGGAATGGAAGCCACCGTGGAGTATAACAGGATAGATAGAGGAGATCAAGCAATTAGGGGAAGAGAAGCAGCTTATGTACACACATTTTCTAACAAAAGGGAACCAATTAGCTTTGGACAAAGGAGCAATCAATTATGCGCAATTTAGAGATATGGAAGTGGGACTAAGGAAAATATTGAACAGTGATAAATCTCAGGTACCATATCTAAGAGTTCAAGTCCATTAATTTCAAATCAAATGCATAAGGTAAGGAAAATACAAGCAAGCAACAGGGAAGGGATAAAGCTACTAGCCAAGAAATCATACATAAAACACAGGTAGCTTAAGTTCAACAAGGAAGAGAACCAGATGGAATAGGAAGAAATGTACCTGGACATCCATGGTAAAGCTCAGCTCTCTCAGATGCGCAACAGGGTTCAAATGAACAAGAGGCAAGACCATAGATCAAAGAACCAACACACGCAACAAAACAAAGGACCAGTGGTGACTCAAATCATACATCGAAAGAAGGAATTTGACAGAAGTCATAAGAATCAAGCTTACCCAGGTATGGTGAGGCAAGATGAAGATGAAGAAGTTGAAATCAACTTTGAAGTGTGCAAACCAACTCTAGCTCAGAGAGACGAAGTTTTGGGACTACAATCCGGCTAAAATCATCATTTTTGCACCTGCATCAAGCTTCAACTAAAGAGAGAAGCTCAGGAGGAAGATAGCGAAACAATCGAGAAATTAGGGCAACATTAGCGGACAACAAACGAGATATTTCCTTTTTGTGTATTTTAATTTTTGCCTTTGTTTCTTTTTGCTTTTTTGGACATTTTTAGACTTTGTTGATTTCTTTTTCCTAATTAATAAAATTCCCTTATAGGGACAAATTGATCTTAAAAAAAAATCAGCCCACATAATCAACAACCATACCAAGCTAGTAGATTTATCACTACCTCCAACGCCCGAAGGCTCATCATACAATCCCCATCAAGATAAACATTTCATTTTACATTAATTACCCATACATATACACTGGTACCCGCACAAGTCCTCGTAAACTCAAGAGAATGGGAGCCCCAATTCCCCATTATGCCCCTTAGTTACATTAACCAACTCAAAACACAACATAAAGGGTCTAGTATGTCTAATTTCCAGAATTTGAAGCCGAGGAGTCACTCTGCGGCCTTCCCTTTCCTTTGATCTTCCAAATGAGCCCAATCTGTTCAAATAAGATACCTACATGAGAATACCAATCTATTGACACCCATATTTCTATAAAGGATTCGGGTCAAAAGAGTCAACCCAAAACCCATCCCAACCCTGAAGGTCAAAACTGTAATTTCGAGTTAAATTGATCTTACCCATAGTCTAAATAGAAAGAATCCTAAAAAATATGAAAATATAACCACAATTGGACCTTTAATTTCATCAAGAACAGTAAACTTATTTTCTTGGAAAACCCCTTATTCTGCAATCTAAATTATGGGAAAACTAACTCTAGATGATGGAATCGTAGGGGAAAGGCTTAGAATACGGCTAAGAACTTACCCTAATGCGAATTCTTGAATATAGCACTTGAAATCACCTAATTCTGATCTCTCTATTTCCCAAAATTGAAATAACAAGACGAAGTTCAAAATTTGGGTTATAAATTTTGTCTAGGTCTTTTGTTCCTCAGCTTAGCGAGGCCCTGCTAATGATCACGGTCTGCCCCTGCTAAGCCAATCGCGATCTTAAAAAGGCCATTGCAAACACCATGAGACACCACAACCCATCCGAGCCCCGTTCCCTTCTACTCGAACGCGTGTGGGAGGTCGTGAAAGCGAGATGTTACACCCCGTATCTTCGAAGAAGCACTTATCAAATTTGAAACATAAGTACGTTGAGTTATGGTTAAGTAAAACCACTTTGGAATGCAAGGAGCAAGAATTATTAAGTATATTTAATGAGTGAAGGATGTATATAAGGTATACCGGAAGGTTTTATAAGGAAATGAGTGGAAGAAACGGAGTAGTACGACTTTGGAGAAAGGATGGGCGAAGTTTTGTGTGAAAATTTTGGTCCAACTTGAGGGACGAATATCTCTTAGCATATGAAGTTTTTTGAAATGAAACAAAAGCCTAAAATAATGTTTGTTGAGTCTAGTTTCCAATGCAATAAACCACTCATCGATAGGGCATCTGAGTAGAGAATTATGGACATTACAAGTTTGGCTGAACGAGTGGAAACTCGTGCTACAGTAACCGACTTGCTACAGTGACCCGACCTGAATTTGATCCCCTATATAAAGGGTGAAAGCCCCTTTTTTCACCAGATTTTATCGAAAAAAATTAGAAATCAGAAGAGGGAGTGAGGGTATCAAAAAGTGAGCAATTTTCAAGTGGCGGAATATTAGTTTAGGTCCGGATAGCGCGTGGTTGTGATTGTAGTCTTGTTCTGCGGTGGATTCGATTTGGATTCTAGGTGAACTCTGAATATATTGCCATCCTAGTAAGAATAAGTTATGAATCCCTCCCTATTGATATTATTTTGGATTTACTTGCCGAAATAGAGCAATTAAATAGCCGTATAATGGAGTAATTGGTTGAAAAATCGGATAAACGTCATATGAGATGTCTTATGGAGTATGTTGATGTTAGTGATGATGTTGTTGTTGTTGTAATTGTTTGTTGTTGGTAACTCTGATTTTGGGCTAGGATATAAACAAGGCAGGTGCTGCCGAAATTTCGGGTATTCTTGGAAGAGTTAACTTAAAGGCTTAAGATAAGCACGTGGTAACGAGTCTAACAATAGTATGAATTCCCTTGATTATATATTTGCGAGTTTGAGAAGTAGAAGTCGAACGAATAGATAAGCTTCAAGGTATGTAAAGCTATCCCTTCTTTCTTCTTTGGCATGAATCACATAAAATGAGCAAACGACGAGCATACATGACTCCAATGAACTCTAGTTCTCAGTAGTACTTGACATGACAGTTGTCTTTGATTCTCAAGTGTTGGTTCATTCTAACTTTTCTCTTGAATCCCAAATGATGATTCATTTTGTACATGATTGCTCCTATGATTCATTTTGTATATGATTGCTCCTATTACTCGATCACAGTTTCATTGCATATTTCACCGAGTCCCTCACTAGAGGGCCGAGTACGTTCACCGAGTCCCATAATGGGTCGGGTACATATTATATTTCGCCGAGTCCCATAATGGGTCGGGTATATATTATATTTCACCGAGTCCGATAATGGGCCGGGTACGGTATATTATATTTCACCGAGTCCCATAATGGGCTGAGTACGGTATGTTATATATGCATGACTCTCAACATAAGGTACAAATGCTTTTGTATTCCTTAATTATCATACTTATTTCCTGTCATCTTTCCACTCAGTCATGATCTTCATTACTGTACTTCATGCTTTACATATTCAGTACATCTTCCGTACTGACCCCTTTCTTCGTGAACTCGCGTTTCGTGCCCGACATGACAGTATACTTTGGTGATCCTCCAGCTTAGGACATCTGCTCTCCGTCTCTGGAGAGCTCCATCGTTCCGGAGCTTGAGTCATTTTGGTACAGATCCTTTTGATATAGACTTATGTATATACGGGCGTACGATGGGGCCCTGTACCGCCATATTTCACTATTATACTCTTAGAGGTCTGTGGACATGTGTGGGTTGTATATATAGTTTGGTCAGCTATATAGACGTAGTTCGTTTTGGATATTCTCGTGTACAGTGGCAGCCCTGTCGGCTTGCATATTTTGTTATGTTTGGTTAACTGTGACTCCCTAAAATAGGTTCGTTCTTATATATGGCATTATAAGTCTACAACATGCTTTTATAGATTTTCACATTGTTCTTAGTATCAGTCTGATTATATCTAACAGGTTCGTATATGAGTGTCCAACTCGGGCACTAGTATGGGTCGTGACAAAAGTGGTATCAGGGTAGTTCATTCTCGGAGTGTCTACAGACCGTGTCTAATAGAGTCTTGTCTATCGGTGTGTTGTGCACCTCATCTATAAACAGGAAGGTACATGACATTTTGGATGTCATCTTTCCTTCCTACTCTAGATCGTGTGATAGAGCTATGTTATCAGGATAGTCCCTCTCTAACGAATTGTTGTGTTTCCAGCTATGCCTCCAAAGAAAGCGACAGCCGTAGAAGGCAAACCGCAGCGGGGAGATGCTAGTCAGGAGAATTACTAGGGCTCATGCCCAGTTTATGCCTGAGACGGTAGTCCAGTCAGCGAGCTCTGCTACATCGCCACCTCCAGAGGAGCTTGGAGTATCGGCTCCGGCTTCGGTGGGCGCGCACCACCACTGGCCTCCCGAGGCCCCGTACTCCGAGCCTCCAGCCTCCCAGCCGGGGGCAGGAGGATGGCCACGAGAGATGCGGTTTGAGTTGTTGACCAGATTAGTGGCAGGGCAGGCTCGCAGGCATGGACCAGGAATTGACTATGCCGATAGGTCTGATAGCTTGAGGTTTCGTGACTTCCTGAATTGCAATCCTCCAAAAAATTTTGGGTCAAAGCTCGAGGATGATCCACAGTAGTTTATTCGGCTGATGCAGCGTACATTGAGGATAATGAGGGATTCTGAGACTGAGTCTGTTCAGTTGTCTTGGTATCGATTGCGGGATGTAGCTGTTAATTAGTATGAATCTTGGGAGTTATCTAGGCGCGAGGATACTCCTCCAGTGGTATGGGATGAGTTTGTGGAGGCCTTCCTTGGCCACTTCCTGCCTCTAGAGATGAGGTGAGCTAGAGTTGATCGATTCTGACATTTGAGGGAGAGTGGCAGGAGCGTTCGAGAGTATAGTCTTGAGTTTGAATCGTTAGCTAGATATGAGCCGACTATTGTAGCTGATATAGTGAATAGAGTGTATCGTTATATGATGGGACTAGATCATTATCTGGTTGGTAGTTGTATGGTAGTGGCTCTTTAGCTAGGTATGGATATTGCTCGGGTACAGGCATACGCACAAGGGGTAGAGGAACGACACAGCGGACGTCAGCCAGATAGAGACCATGACAGAGGCCAGCATAAGAGGGCTAGATCAGCGGGTTATTCTGGTGAGTTTCGAGGCGGGCAGCCTCAGTAGCATGTTTGATATTCTTCCCAGCCAGCACGGAGTGAACCCCCACGGTTCGTGGGTAGGGGATTCGATCGCACAGGGTATTTAGGAGCCGGTCAGAGCTCCAGGGCTCCAGGTTCACAGATGAGCTGGGGTTCGAGTCAGTCAAGGCCACCTTTTCCTCGATGTTCTCGGTGTGGTAGGCCCCATTTTGGGAAATGTTTTTGGGCTACAGGTGCTTGTTTTTCTTGCGACCGTCAAGGCCATATGACGAGAGAGTGTCCTTATGGAGGTGGTGCAGGTGGTATCGCTCAGCTCACTGGGTCGGTTGCTGGTTCATCTTCTTCTGAGCCATGCGCCCTATGGGGCAGCGTATTCAGACGCCAACAAGCCGTGGTAGAGGTCGTGGCGGAGCTTACAGTTCTAGTGGTCCCTCGAACAACATATATATGCTTTGTCTAGTAGGCAAGATCAGGCGGCGTCACCGAATTTGGTTACAGGTATATTATCAATTTTCTCCCGAGACGTATATGCATTGATAGATCCAGGTTCCACCTTATCATATATATCCCCCTTTGTTGCTAGTAGAATTGGAATAGAACCTGAGTTGATAGAACCATTTGAGGTAGCTACACCGGTAGGAGATTCTGTCATAGCTAGGCAAGTATATAGAAATTGCTCGGTGGGTATATATAGTCGTCATACCATAGCAGACCTGATAGAGTTAGACATGACTGAGTTTGATGTTATCATGGGTATGGATTGGCTGGCTTCTTGCTATGCTAATGTTGATTGTAGAGAAAAGATAGTTCGGTTTCAGTTTCCAGGAGAGCCGATTATAAAGTGGAGAGGGAATACAGCATCGCCGAGGGGTAAGTTTATTTCATACCTCAAGGCAAGGAAGATAGTTAGGAAAGGCTATATTTATCATCTGGTTCGAGTGCATGATATGAAAGCAGAGGTACGGCCGCCTTGATCCCGATAGTTAATGAATTCCAGGTGTATTCCCCGATGAGCTTCCAGGTCTCCCTCCAGAACGGGAGATAGAGTTCACTGTAGATGTATTGCCAGATACTCAGCCTACATCTATTCCTCCTTATAGAATGGCACCTCCAGAGCTGAAGGAATTGAAGGAGCAACTGAGAGACTTGTTAGAAAAAGGCTTCATCAGGCCTAGTACATCACCTTGGGGAGCACCGGTACTATTTGTGTGGAAGAAAGATGGGTCGCTGCGGATGTGTATTTATTATAGGCAGCTGAATAAAGCAACGATAAAGAATATGTATCCCCTCCCCAGGATTGACGACATATTTGACCAGTTGTAGGGTGCTAGGTGTTTTTCAAAGATAGACTTGCGATCAGGTTATCATCAGGAGCGGGTAAAGGAGGCAGATATCCCAAAGACGACATTCAGGACCCGATACGGGCATTACGAGTTTAGAGTGATGTCTTTCAGGCTGACTAATGCTCCAGCGGTGTTTATGGATTTGATGAACCGGGTATCAAACCATTTCTAGATACGTTCGTTATCATATTTATTGATGATATTTTGGTTTATTCACGTTCAGAAGAGGAGCATACAGACCATTTAAGGACGGTACTTAGGGTACTCCAGCACTAGAAGTTGTATGCTAAATTTTTTAAGTGCGAATTTTGGTTGACTTCAGTAGCATTTTTGCGGCATATTATTGGAGCTGACGGTATTCGGGTAGATACGCAGAAGATTGAGGCGGTAAAGACTTGGCTTAGACCTACGACACCTACAGAGATACGTAGTTTTCTGGGGCATGCAGGATATTGTAGGAGATTCACAGAAAAGTTTGCCTCGATTTCAGCACCTTTAACAAGGCTAACTCAGAAGGCAGCTAAGTTCCAGTGGACTGATGCTTGTGAGCAAAGCTTCCAGTTGCTGAAAGACAAGTTGACGACGGCTCCAGTTCTAGCTCTTCCTGAGGGACCAGATGGCTATGTTATCTATTGTGATGCTTCAGGTGTTGGACTAGGTTGTGTATTGATGCAGCATGGCAGGGTTATAGCCTATGCCTCCAGACAGCTCAGAAAGCACGAGAAGAATTATCCTACTCATGATCTGGAGTTAGCAGCAGTGATTCATGCCTTGAAGATATGGAGGCATTATTTATATGGTGTTCATGTCGATATCTATATGAATCACAAGAGTCTCCAATATATCTTTAAGCAGAAGGAGCTGAATTTACGACAGAGGCGGTGGCTAGAGTTATTAAAGGATTATGATGTTGACATTCTATACCATCCAGGGAAAGCAAATAGTGTAGCAGATGCTCTTAGCCTTAAATCTATGGGCAGCTTGATAGATGTGCAGCAAGAAGGGAAGGAGATGGTTCTTGAGATTTACCAGCTAGCTAGCCTTGTAGTCCGTTTGGCTAACTCTGGAGATAGTGGAGTTTCTGTTCAAGAAGTTGCTGAGTCTTCTATCATAGAAGAGGTGAAGAGACGTCAGTACGAGGACCCTGTTCTGGCACAGTATAGGGATACAACCCTTCAAAAGGAGAAGACCCCATTCGAGGTTACACCTGACGGAGTGCTACGGTATAGGGGCAGGTTGTGTGTACCTGATGTTGCAGGGCTACGACTGCAGGTTATGGGAGAGCCACGTTATGCTCGCTATTCTATTCATCCGGGGTCAACGAAGATGTATCATAACCTCAGATGCTTATATTGGTGGGATGGCATGAAAAGGGACATAGCGGAGTTTGTTGCTCAGTGCCCGAATTGTCAACCGGTTAAGGTCTAGCATCAGAAGCCTGGTGGATTATTGCAGGAGATAGAGATCCCAACTTGGAAATGGGAGGTTATTAATATGGAATTCATTATAGGTTTACCTCGCACTCAGCGAAAGTATGACTCTAAATGGGTTATTGTTGATAGGCTGACGAAATCAGCCCATTTCCTTCCAGTCAAGACTACTTATTCCGCGAAAGATTACGCGAGGTTATACATCAGGGAGATAGTGACACTTCATGGGGTTCCCACAGCCATTATTTCAGACAGAGGAGATCAGTTTACAACTAACTTCTGGGATCATTCCAGAAGGGATTGGGGACATAGGTGTGTCTTAGCACAGCATTTCACCCTCAAACTGATGGACAGGTGGAGCGTACTATTCAGACGCTAGAAGATATGTTTCAATCCTGTATTATTGGTTTCAAAGGTAGCTGGTACGATCATTTGCCACTGGTTGAGTTTGCTTGTAATAATAGCTACCATTCGCGCATTCAGATGGCACCGTATGAAGTGTTATATAGGAGGAAGTGCAGGTCACCTATCGGTTGGTTCGATGTTGGCGAGACGAAGTTGATAGGCCCAGACGTGATTCAGCAAGCTGTTGATAAGGTAAAGCTTATTCATGAGAGATTATTGACAGCCCAGAGTCGACAGAAGTCATATGCAGACAATCGACGTCGAGACTTAGAGTTTCAGGTTGGTGACTGGGTATTCCTGAAGGTATTACCCATGAAGGGTGTGATGAGATTCGGCAAGAAGGGGAAGCTCAGCCCGAGGTACATTGGGCCTTATCAGATTATTCGTAAGGTAGGTAAGGTTGCCTCTGAGTTGGATCTACCATCTGATTTGGAAGCAATACATCCAGTATTTTATGTATCAATGCTTCGTAAATGCATTGGTGACCCTTCCAGAGTATTTCCTGTAGATGATGTCCAGGTGACGGAGGAGTTATCTTATGAGGAGAGCCCCATAGCTATACTTGATCGCCAGGTTAGAAGGTTACGTACTAAGGATGTAGCTTCTGTCAAAGTATTATGGCAAAATAACAATAGGGAAAAGGTGACTTGGGAAGCCGAAGATGAAATAAAGAATAAGTATCCTCACTTGTTACCTATTCCTGCAGGTAATTCAATTCCTTACTTGACTATATTGATGGGTAAATGAGACTATATGATATATTGTGGCCCTGTGTGGCATTATTTTGGGTTGCTGTGCAAGATGGTAGTGGTATAATTACAAGGGAAACTCTGGCAAAATTTTAGTAGAATTCCTGAGAGTTTCAACATTCGAGGACGAATGTTTTTAAGGGTGCGAAGGATGTTACACCCCGTATCTTCGAAGAAGCACTTATCAAATTTGAAACTTAAGTACGTTGAGTTATGGTTAAGTAAAACCACTTTGGAATCTAATGAGCAAGCATTATTAAGTATATTTAATGAGTGAAGGATGTATATAAGGTATACCGGAAGGTTTTATAAGGAAATGAGTGGAAGAAAGGGAGTAGTACGACTTTGGAGAAAGGATGGGTGAAGTTTTGTGTGAATTTGTTCCAACTTGAGGGACAAATATCTCTTAGCATATGATGTGAAATAAAAATCTAAAATGAAGTTCGTCGAGTCTAGTTTCCAACGCAACAAACCTCTCATCGATAGGACATCGAAGTAGAGAATTATGGACGTTACAAGTTCTACGACGAGCGTAAAACTAGTGCTACAAAGAATCGCTACAAGCTACCGACGCTACGGTTGACCCCCAACATAAAGGTAAAAGCCCCTTTTTTCACCAGATTTTGTCCCAAAAAAATCAAAAATCAAAAGAGGGAGTGAGGGTATCAAAAAGTAAGCAATTTTCTAGTGGCGGAATATTAGTTTAGGTCAGGATAGCGCGTGGTTGTGATTGTAGTCTTGTTTTACGGTGGATTCGGTTTGGATTCTAGGCGATCACTGAATATATTGCTGTCCTAGTAAAAATAAGGTATGAATCCCTCACCATTGATATTGTTTTAGGTTTACTTGCGAAAATAGAGCGATCAAATAACCGTACAATGGAGTTGTTGGTTGAAAAATCGGAGAAACATCATATGAGATGTCTTCTGGAGTATGTTGATGTTAGTGATGATGTTGTTGTTGTTGTGGTTGGTTATTGGTAACTGTGATTTCGGGCTAGGGATATAAACAGGGGAGGTCTTTGCCGAAATTTCGGCAGATTCTAGGAAGAGTTAACTTAAAGGCTTAAGATAAGCACGTGATAATGAGTCTAACAATAGTATGAATTCCCTTGATTGTATATTTGCGAGTTCGAGAAGTACAACTTGAGCGAATAGGTAAGCTTCAAGGTATGTGTTATATCCGGCATTTTTGCGTATTTGAAAATTTGGAAATAATCTTGAATTGTAAGGAATAAGGGCAAATGTTGATTTGAACTAGTATATGTGTGTGTTGCTTATGAAAAATATTGGTGTGGAAGTACGGTGGAAGGCCAAGGGTAAAATTGGAATTTTAAAAATTTATTTCGGGAATTGCAAGATATGATCCATAACTAATTGGGCTCAAGAAAGTAAGAGAAAATTGAGGCCCAAATTTGGAGGGTTGGCCGGCCATCATGGGTGGCCCAAGCCCAAGTCACATGCCAAGCATGTGACAATTAATTAAGGGAGCATATATACATGCTTACCCCTAGAAGTTTCAAGAAAAATCAAAAACAAAAGAAGAGGAAAAAAAAAAGAGAGCATTCGGCTCTCAAGGAGGAAGAAGAAAAAAAAGAAGAAGAAAATTTCCAAGCCCTTTTGTTCCATCCAAAAATCTTGTTCTTTTTGAATTCCTAACAAGTGCAAGACGCTCTTCGACGTGGTGTAATTAGTTTGGCGGAAGAACCACGTTTGCGGCAAGTTGAAATTTCAAGAAAGAGGTAAGAATCTTATTCTCTTATGTTATGGAAGAGGTATGAAGGTTATAATGATTGGCATTAGATGAGAAGTATGGAATTGTGATGTGTGTGCATAGCCGTGGATGTGAAGTGTGTGTGGCCGTGTGGCATATTGGTGTAGGGAAGGGATGAATTTGATTTTATTTAGCTTGTTAGTTGTGTCGTTGTGACCTTTGTGATGTAAATAAAGGTTTAGCGACTCAAGTCGGCATTGAAGTTGGTTGTATGTTGTTATGGGAAATTTATGTGATTTTTATATAGTTTTTATCTAATGATGAAAGTAGGATCTTAGGTGTGGATTATGATTATGATTTATGAAATTGGAAAATGGAAATATGTTGTGAATATGCATGTCGAAGATTAGAGGTTTTGGATGAATTATGGTTTGATGGAAAACTTGCATGTTTTGAGGAGTAATGAGAAATGTGTCCGAGGTGTATTTGAATGGCCTTGAATTAGTAGATAAATATGAAAACGTTGATGTGGGATGAAAAGTATGAAGTTAGAACAGAAGTTAATGCATTATGTAGAAAGAAAGATTATTTATGTTAAAATGTGCTTTGTAGCGATTATTGGTGTTGTTGATGCTGTGGATGTGTTGTTGGGTTGATTGTTGCCATTTAAGCCGAGTTTAATCCTCGGGGATGTTAGATTTATAGAGGAGATGCTGCCCAAATTTTTGTAGACCAATAAGGGATAAAAACAAACTCTTAAAGGTATATGATTTATATCTGGTAACTTTGACCATTTGCAGATTCTGGACGAAGCGGGATTTGAGTTTAAGCGAGCGTAAGACATCCGTAAGGTATGTAAAGCTATTCCTTTCCTTGTCTTGGCATGTCCTAGGTGTGCTAGGTTCGGGTTTGAGCCCTGGGGGTTATTCTGTTCATAGAAATCCAAGTACGAATTTGAGTACTATTCATTCAGTGTGATTGAATTAGGATCTTTATATCTTGTTGGAAAAATGCTCAAACATCTATAACTTGCATAATGTAATTGAATTGCCTTGGAACTTTCATAAATGACTCCATTAAGTTTAGCGTATGTAATTTGCGTACGCCACCTCCGTTGACCGGAGCGGGCCCACTATTCCCGAATCCCTCCTATCGTTTTATTTGACTTATTTCGTACCATAATTGAAGAAAACCTTCGGCCATTGTCCCAACTACTAAGCGATAGTTGTTTAACTACCCCATTAAGTTCTATAATATATTTTGTGGAGTAATAATGTTCCTAATATGATTATCACTTCGATTCTCTAAAAATGGCTTCTGAAATACTCGTAACTTCCTCGCACTAAGTCAGGTTGACTCGAAACTTGTTTCTAGGCTTTTAGGTGTCAGTAAGTAAACGTGAGTTTGATTTTTTTTCAAAACCATCCCGAAGGGAGTGCGATATCTTATTATATAAGACTCTTAAAACCACTCCGAAGGGGGTGCGGGATTTTACTATTTCATTCCACCTACGACTTATGTCTACATTCCACAACGCTATTATTAGTATTATTATTATTATTATTATGCCCGAAGGGGCTCGGATTAGTATTATGTCACGAGTGGCATGCCCGAAGGGGCCAGGGTAGCCGTATGTCACGAGTGGCATGCCCAAATGGGCTAGGAATATTATGTCGGGGCCAGCATGTCCGAAGGAGCCAGGATAGACGTATGTTGGACCGGCATGCCCGAAGGGGCCATCATTGTATTTCGGGACCGGCATGCCCGAAGGGGCCAGGATAGACGTATGTCGGGACCGGCACCCGAAGGGGATTATTATCATTATTATCATTATTATCATTGTTGTTATCATTATTATTACTATTATTATTATTATTATTATTAGGCCGGAAGCGGCCGTCCGAAGGGACTATTTTATTTGGACATTAAATTCATACTGGGTATCCTAAATTTGCTTACTGTTGTACTTTTCTGATTCATGCTTCAGTGATGCTTTACATATTCAGTACATATTCCGTGCGACCCCGCTTTCTTCGGGGGCTGCGTTTCATGCCCGCAGTCCGGGGCGCGACTTGGCGATCCAGCTAATTAGGGGGACCAGCACTGGGAGTCAGACAGCTTCTCTTGTTTCGAGGGCTGTCCCTGTTTTGGTATAGTTTCATATATTGTGCAGGTCATACTCTGTAGAAGTCTGCGAACAGCGTGGGAGTTATGGTTACTGTTTGGCCTTATCGACCATTGTTTTGTTGTACAGAAATGGCAGAGGCCTTTTTGGCTCGCCTTGTTCTATGCCGTATATATATATACAACATGTTTGGGGATGCTTTGAGCTACGTGTTGATTTTAGTATTTCATTTACAATTTTTAATTTGGAAAAAAAAATTTTGAGTTAACGTTTAAGGAATCGCTCGACTCTGATGAGAGTCGGGTGCCCGTCATGCCCTGACAAAAGTTGGGGTGTGACAGTATGTAAAGCTATGCCTTCTTTCTTCTTTGGCATGAATTACATAGAGTGAGCAAAACACGAACATACATGACTCCAATGAACTCTAGTTCTCAGTAGTACTTGACATGACAGTTGTCTTTGATTCTCAAGTGTTGGTTCATTCTAATTATTCTCTTGAATCCCAAATGATGATTCATTTTGTACATGATTGCTCCTATTACTCGTGCACAGTTTCATTGCATATTTCACCGAGTCCCTCACTAGAGGGCCGGGTACGTATTATATTTCACCGAGTCCCTCAATGGACCGGGTACGTATTATATTTCACCGAGTCCCATAATGGGCTGGGTATGTATTATATTTTACCGAGTCCCATAATGGGCCGGGTACGGTATATTATATTTCATCGAGTCCCATAATGGGCCGGGTACGGTACATTATATATGCATGACTCTCAACATAAGGTACATATGCTTTGGTATTCCTTAATTATCATACTTATTTCCTGTCATCTTTCCACTCAGTCATGATCTTCATTACTGTACTTCATGCTTTACATATTCAGTACATCTTAAAACCGACCCCGCTTTCTTTAGGGGCCGCATTTCATGCCTCCGGTACGGATACTCGGTTTGGCGATCCTCCCGGCTTAGGACATACGCTCGGGCATTTGGAGCTCTATCGTTCCGGAGCTTGAGTCATTTTGGTACAGATCCTTTTGATATAGACTTATGTATATTCGGGGGTACGGCGGGGCCCTGTGCCGCCATATTTCACTATTATACTCTTAGAGGTCTGTGGACATGTGTGGGTTGTATATATGGTTTGGTCAGCTATATAGACGTAGTTCGTTTTGGATATTCTAGTGTACTATGGCAGCCCTGTCGGCTTGCATATTTTTTTATGTTTGGTTAACTGTGACTCCCTAGGAGACAGGTTCGATCTGATATATGGCATTATGAGTCTACAGCATGCTTTTACAGATTTCCACATTGTCCTTAGTATCAGTCTGATTATATCTAACAGGTTCGTATACTAGTATCCAACTCGGGCACTAGTCATGTCCCATCGGTTTGGGTCGTGACACGAGACCTCCTGCGTGATCGTGTAGGAGGAAACAAGATAGCTAAAACCTACAAAAATCTGGTTTCTTTCAATTTTCGTTCAAACACCCGAAACTCATCTAGACTCCCCCGGACACAAACCAAATATGAATTTCGTTCATAAAACTCGCTATGAACTGGCTCGTGCACTCAGAATTTCCAAAAGATGTCGTCTTGACCCGGTGCTGACCAAGATCAACTCCAATTCATCAAAATTCTATATTCTCAACCAACGACCAAAATCATACCCGAACGCCTCGGGACCCGAACCAATAGTCCGAGTAAGTCAAAAATAATATTTTGGACCTAATGGAATCGACTAAAATTTAAAAATGACGCATTCATACCTAATGTCAACTCTGGTCAACTATCTCCATTTCTCCAACTTAGAAAACTTCAATTTAACAAAAACTAATTTAAAACCCGCCTGATTTTCTCGAGAACCATGCCACCCATCCCTGCAAGTCATAAATATCAATTTGAAAAAACGGGAAGGGTATTTTGGAAAAAATACAGTAAAACGCTGAGAACCACGTGAGTCGTTACATCAGATGCCACTAAAATAAGCATTCGTCTTCGAATGATGAAAGATCGAAGAATACCTGGGCTCTCAAACAGGTGGGGATATCTAGATCGCATATCCGAATCGGTCTCCCAAGTAGCCTCCTCAACTGGACGATGCCCCCATTGTATTTACTGAAGCTATCTCCTTTGACCTCAACTTACAAACTTGTGTATCCAAAATGGCTATCGGCTCTTCCTCGAAAGCCAGATTCTGATCAAGCAACACCAAATCCCACTAAATCACATAAGAACCATCCGAATGGTACTTCTTCAGTATCGAAACATTAAAAACTTGGTGAACACTAAACAAGACAGGAGGTAAAGCCAAATCATAGGCCACCTCACCAATACGCTGAACAGTCTCAAATGGCCCAATAAACCTCAGGTTCAACTTGTCATTCTTCCCAAATCTCATCACACCCTTTTTAGGTGAAACCTTCAACAAAACTTGCTCCCCAACTATGAACTCCAAATCACGAACCTTTCGATCCGCATAACTCTTCTGCCTAATCTGAGTTGTGAGAAGCCTTTCCTAAATCAACTTAACCTTATCCAAAGAATCAGTCAACAAATCTGTACCCCAAGGCCTAACCTCGAAGGCATCAAAGCAAACAATAGGAGAACGACACCTCCTACTATAAAACACCTCAAATGGTGTCATCTCAATGCTCGAGTGATAACTATTGTTGTAAGTAAACTCTGCCAAAGGTAGAAACTGATCCCAAGGAGCACAAAGTCAATTGCCGAAGCCCGCACCATATCCTCGAGAACTTGAATAGTCCGCTAGGACTAGCCATCAGTCTGAGAGTGAAAAGCAGTATTAAGCTCCACTCTAGTGCCCAACTTCTTTTGCATGGACCACCATGAATGGGATGTAAACTGAGTGCCTCAATCTGAAATGATAGAAATGGGCACTCCATGCAAACCATCTCTCGAATGTAGATCTTGGCCAACTTCTCTGAATTGTAGGTAGTCTGAACTGAATTGAAATGTGCAGATTTGGTCAACCTGTCCACAATGACCTAAATAACATCAAACTTGCACAAAGTACGTGGCAATCCAACCAAAACATCCATAGCAATCTGCTCCCACTTCCATTGGGGTATGGACATTTTCTGAATCACACTACCAGGCTTCTGGTGCTCATACTTCACTTGTTGATAATTTAGACACCGAGACACGAACTCTATTATGTCTTTGTTTATTAGACACCACCAATAATATTTCTTCAAGTTACGATACATCTTTGTACCCCCTAGATGAATGGAATACTTTGAACTATGAGCCTCCTCCATGATCAATCGAGTCAAATCTCATACTCTAGGAAAACAAATCTGACCCTTGCTCCTCAAAACACCATCACCATCAACAATAGCCTCCTCAGATTAACCTTGTAAGAATCTTACGAAATTTCACATGATCAAACTGCTGAGCCCTAATCTTCTCCAATAAGGAAAATCATGCCTCCACACAAGCTAGAACTATATGAGGCTGCGAAATATCCAGTCTCACAAAACAATTGTCCAAAGACTGAGAATCCGTATCCAAAGGACGCTCTACCACATGCAACAATTCTAGACTACCCATACTCACCGCTTTCTGACTCAAGGCGTCCGCCACTACATTAGCTTTGCCCGGATGATAAAGAATATTCATGTCATAGTCCTTGCGCAACCCCAACTACCTACACTGTCTCAAATTGAGGTCCTTTTGATTTAATATATACTAAAGTCTAAGATGATCCGTGAATACCTTACAATGCGCCCCATAAAGATGATGCCTCTAAATCTTCAAAGCAAACACTGCCGCTGCCAACTCCAACTCATAAGTGGGGTAGTTCTTTCATGCACCTTCAACTTTCTAGAATCATAAGCTATCACCTTCCTTTTTGCATCAACTCACAACTAAGACCTACCCCCAAAGCATCACAATAGACTGTAAAGCTCTCCCCCTCGATAGGTAAGGTCAAAATCGAAGCGATAGTCAACAAAGTCTAGAGCTTTTGAAAGCTCACTTTACACTCATCCAAACAATTAAATACCACCTCTTTCTGAGTTGATTTAGTCAACAGGGATGCAATGGATGAAAACCCTTCCATAAAGCTCCGATAGTAACCTGTGAGACCTACAAAACTCATTACCTGGGTGGCCGAAGCGGGTGTAATCCAATATCGAACTGCCTCAATCTTCTTAGAATCTACCATAATTCCATCCTTAGTCACCACATGCCCCAAGAATGCCACCGAACTAAGGCAAAACTCGCACCTTGAAAACATAGCATAACGCTTCTTTTCCTTCACAATCATAAGCACAATCGTCAAATGCTATTCATGCTTCTCTCTACTATGAGAGTATATAAAGATATTATCGATGAAGACGATGACAAAGGAATCCAAGTAGGGTCTTAATTAGGGCTGTGCATATTATCTGTTAAATCAATAACCCAAATCGATTAATGAGTTATTAGGTTAATAGTTCGGGTTAATGGGTTATTAGTTCAGGTTTTGGGTGGTGTCCTATGGTTATTGGGGTATTGGTTCGGGTCTCGGTTTGACAACTTTTGTTAATGGGTGAACCGATAACCCGATAACCATTTATATAATAACAATTATACCCTTTCATATATAATGTCACTTGACTAGACTTAGGGTTCACTTTATTTCTCAGAGCATCTTGTATGGAAGATGTAGCAGTAATATTACTTATTTGAATCATTTGAAGTTCTTTTCACTGTTTTACTCTTCTTTCATTCCTCTTGTATCTATTAAAACTGGTAAGTTCCTTCTGCTTGAATTTCACAAATTGGTACCTTTAAGAGCTCCCTACTTCGATCATATGCTTTAGATTCTTGCCTCAACTGGATGGACTATTTTTTTATGTAATGATAATATTTTTCGAAGCTACTTTCAGTTTTGAAAATGTGTTCTTTGTTCTTGAAAATATTTTGTGTGAAATCTTAACGGTTGAACCGATAACTGAACCGATAAGGATCAAAAACCGATTAACCAATAACCCAGTAACCAATATCTTAATGGTTCTTTAATGGTTTAATATGTCTACAAACTGATAACCGATAAGCTTAACCGATAACTTTCATACCCGAAATGAACCACCCGATACGCAACCCTAGTCTGAATACCCCATTCATAAAATCCATGAAGGCTACGGGGTATTGGCCAACCCAAATGACATCACCAAAAACTCATATTGCCCATAAGGCATCCGAAAAGCTGTCTTTAGGAACATCCTTTGCCCTAATCTTCAATTAGTGATAATCGGATCTCAAATCATTCTTAAAAAAGACAGAAGCACCCTGAAGTTAATTGAACAAGTCATCAATATGAGGAATCAGATATTTGTTCTTGATAGACACCTTGCTCAACTGTCAATTGTCAATACACATACGCATAGATCCATCCTTCTTCTTCACGACAACACGGGAGCACCCCATAGTGAAGCACTTGGCCAAATGAACCTTTTTGCTCGACAAATCTTGCAATTGCTCCTTCAACTCTTTCAACTCGATTGGTGCTATCCGATATGGAAGAATAAAAATAGGCCTAGTACTCGGCTCCAAGTCAATAAAGAAATCGATGTCACGATCCGATTGAACACCTAGAAGATCCGTCAGAATTACCTCTGGAAACTCTCTCACTACCGGAACCAACTCTAAAATAGGAGTCTTCGAACTAGTGTCATGAATATACACAAAGTAAGAGAGATGCCCTTCACCATCCTTTGAGACTTAAGGAACGATATTACCCTTTTCAAATATAGCTACGAGCTCCCTTCCACTCAGATCGAGGGATACCCCGCATAGCTAAAGTAACTATCTTGGCATAGCAGTCCAAGATCGCATGGTACGGTGGTAACCAGTCAATCCCAAGAATAGCTTCAAAATCTACCATATCCAAGACTTTCTAGTCAACCTGAGTGTGTACCACATCAATGTAACTACAACAACATCTATATACTCGGTCTACCACTATAAAATCCCCGATAAGTGTAGAAACATAACTAGGCAAGTAAAGGGAATCACACATCATATCAAAAATCAAAGTAAAGTAAGCAGACACATAAGAATAGGTAGATCCTAGATCAAATAATACCATTGAAAAATGATGGAAAATTGAAATAACACTTGTAATGATTGCATCAGAGGCCTCTGCCTCAGGTCTGCCCGAAAAAGCATAGAAATGAGCACGACCAACAAAAGTTTGAGTACCCCCACTTCCACAACCTCGGCCGGGCTAAATACCACTTTTACCTGCCCGAGAACCACCTTTATTACCCTGAGAACCACCTCTAATCGGGCTTTGTTTCTGCCCTAGGTGCGGGAGTATAAGAACTCTGATATTGACCACCAAGCCTAATACTAAAACAGTCCTTATTGAAATGTTTAGGGTCACTATCCCCAAAACATTCCCTGGGTACCAAGGGTTGATGAGAAGAATGGCCTATAAGAACTCTGGGACAACTGTCCTGAACCATAACAAGTATGCACTGACTGAACTCCCTCAGGTGCTGGCATAGTTGTATAAACTGGTCTGCTGGGCTGATAGTAGTGACTCCCACTATGGTGTCCCCTACCTCCAGACGAGGTACTAACATAAGGGGAAAAGTAAGGCCTTTTGACCAGCCACTCTTCATAATTCTCATGCCTAATGAACTTGGTCTCTCGAACTACATCCACTATCTGCTAGAAAAAAGTCCTTATGGTAGCTATCTGTGCTGCAATGAAATGAAGAGGACAAATCAACCCATTGGTGAATCACCTCAACCTCTCAACCTCATGAGGAAGAATCATCAAGGCATATCAAGACAGTGTATGAAACAGGGTCTTGTACTATATCACAGTAATACGCCTCGAGCGTAGCCTCTCAAACTGAGCCCTCCTCCTCTCTCTCACTACAAGGTACGAACTGCCACAGCTGCTTTGCAAGGCTAATAATCTAAAAAGTGGTGTAGTTCATACAATGATACTCCACTAACCTGAGGTTGTGCAACCTCTCATGATGTACCGATTAAGAACTCATAAGTGTCATCCTTGGGGTCTCTATTATACTTAGGAGGATCCATCTTCCTAAAGTGGTCAAACATATTTTATTCCTCCATAGACATCACGGGCTGAGTAGGCGGGGTGAATAAAAGCCAGGCACTGGCACACCCAAGTAACGGGGACCACAGCAGGTGCTGGCCTAGCCCCTGGAGTCTGAAATCCAGGAGCAGTCATGTGATCAGGAGTCTGTCCTTTAACTCTAGTCTGGGAACCATCAGAAGCAGCTGGTCAAATACCCACATGAGCGATACTCTCAAGAAAAACCAACATGTGAACCAAAGTGTCCTAAAGCATAGGAATAACAATGAAACCCGAAAGTGCTTGTCCTGGCTCAACCTCTTCAACCTAAATTGGCTCCAACTTCCCAATAACATCTAGCTCGTAAGATGCTATCCTAACTTGGCCCTGAGGATCCACTAGTGCTCGGCCTCGGGCTAGTGCTACTACTCGGACTTTACCTCTAGTTCGCCCCTTACCCCTGTCCAGAACAGCAGCCCTAGCGACAGGGTCGGGTGCAGGCTGTCAGGTTGCACGACTTACTTCTTATCCTATGAAATATCCAATTTCCACCTAAGCATGGAACACGTTACTTTACCTATTATATCTTTAGCGTCTTGCAGACTATAAACAACCGGTAAGTAAAGAACACAGTGATTTTTATGTGTAAACTATCCAACTTATAAATGCGATAAAAACCATGACATACACCTCTGTAGGATTTTTTCCAAACTCCACTACAACAATGAGCCTCTGCAAATTCAAGTTACAAACTCTTGCAACCTAGGAACTAACCTCTAATTCCTATCTCACTAATCAACCTCTGACTAGAAAGAAACCTTCAAGTTGACCCCTAACTTGAAGTTGAATTTACAATGTTTTGTACTAACTGTGTGCTTTTGTGCAAGCAAATAAAGTAAAACTCAATAGCCCAACCTAATACAAGTTTTCAAGACTCAAGAACTGTAAAGCATAAACTCTATTATACGGCTTCTTCAATCTTCTTCTTGTACTAGTGACGCATGCCTAGATTATGAATATTATTGTTGTATTTAGATTCATGCCTTGTTGAGTCAATTTCTTGTCCGTGTAGAAGTCTTACCATTCCCAAAAAATATTGCAAAGAAATCTGCATACTTGACCGCTAAGTCTTTACCATAAACCTGCAAATCCTGTTCTTTATAGGACTTGCACTGGAACATGTTCATGAACCTATTTGATCCACCTGGTTTTCCTGCCTAGCATTTCTAAGAATGAAGTCATTATGGATATCGTTCGTTCGCTTGTTTCGTTAATATCATATGGGTCATGCCAAAAAGAAAGAAAGGGATAACCTTAACATACCGTATTATCTACCTATACATCCAATGTCTACTTACCGAGCTTGTAACTCTACAAACAAGGCAACATACACCATATTCAACTCTTACAATCCATTCTAAATAAGTAGGTGACTTAACGAAATTCGGGCAGCATTTCCCCTATATTTCTTACTCCAATCCAACTCAAAATTCAGCTAAAACAATCTCATAATACCAACAATAATATACATACAAGATAACCCATCAAAACAGTCCCAAACGATCCCATAATCTTTACCAAACAAAATCTGCAAGCCTACCTTTTCAGTTTCACTTTCTAGTTTCGAGTTAATCGTGTTTTCTTTACCAATTCCTTACATAAACACATATATATCAGTAGCCACATCATGAAAATCATGTCCTTGATAATAAACATGATTTCCAGCCATAACAACACAACAATATAACTTCAAAACAGTCCAACAATTTCATCTCATTCTCCTTTCAAGTCATTTTACTTTCTTTTGCTTAGACAACACAACAAACATCAAGATATTCTCAAACATAATCAAGAACACATTAATCTTACCTTTAATAGAAACTCCTCCTCGAAACCCTTGCTTGGATTTGCTCACAACAGCCCTCAATCTCTTTACAACATCATAAAAGTCTCTTCTTCTTCTCCTTCACTTTTGATGTAAGATTTAGGGTTGAATTCCTTCTTATTTTCTCTAGGATCTTGGATATATGTTAGAGAGGGTTTTGGAGAGATTGTGGACGAAATTTGGGTGAGAAATGACCAAAAATGAGGCAGCAACATCTTTAAAAGAAGTCAAGTCGGTGGCCGCCTCAAGTGGGTCCCAACGGAGTTGCCTGCGCAGTCTCGAAAAAACGCGAATATCTCTCTACTCTGATGTCGTATGGATGAACGGTTTATTGGGTAGGTAACTAGACTGGTAAGCCTTAAATTTTATAGTTGAATTACCCCATAACTCCAAGTAGATTGGGAGAAAAACTCAATGACATCTGACCCAAATTTAAGCAAACTTATGAACGTAACTTGTGATGACTTAGGTCGGCTTTTATTTTACAACTCACTTAACTTCAAAACTTAACACACAACTATCATACTACTAAAATAACTCATGAAATGACCTTCTTATCATGTGAATCACCCCTAGTCCTACCCCAAAAGTACGGGTTATAACTTTCTCAAACTTGTTGACTTTCGACGAAATTTATTCTTTCCAATTCATTTGACATCCAACCTTCCCAACACATACCAAACATGATTATAAACTCTCATATACATAGGATGATCATGTAGAATCTCTTATGACCTTAACAAAAAATTTTCTTTCTCAATCTACGTCGATTAACTCACGACGAAACTCAACGTATAAAAGTACGGGCTGTAACAGTCTGAGATGGAACATGTTCACAAACCTATTTCATCAACCTCGTCTCGTTCATTTATGTGACTCTATCTTGAGCCTGCTTTTTGATGGATGATGGAACATGTGGACGGACCTGTTTCATTAATCATGTGTTGATATGTGTTTGTCTTCTTCTTCTTTATTCAGATTTATTCATTGCTTGAACAAATTATGTCTTCAGCCTTGTCTCACTTTGTGACTTTGATTTTATTCTTGCTCTTTGTTATAACATGTATGTAGACCCGGTTCATATACTTTGTCTGCAACTCTCTTTATTCGAACAAGTTCTTCTGAGTCTTGTCTTAGTCACCTTCACCTTTCCTCCTCATGATCTCTACCCTCTGATTAATTTATGCCTTACACCTGATGACTCATTTGTGATAGAACATGTTTACATGCTTGTTCTATTCTTCAATGAGCTGCTCTAGGACTGAGTTATCTTAATATTCTTTGCTTTGTATCTGCCTTTTTGGTATATCACGTATATGACTGTTTCATTCTCTCTCTGTGATTGAGTCATCTTTATCTCGTTTGCTCTTCTTCTTCTTTATTTAGATTTATTGATAAGACAGCTTGTGGGATATTAAGGATAAGATTAACCAGAAAGGGTAAAAGGTTAAGAAGTGTTACTCTATAAGATTGATTATGAACAGGATATTATGTGAATATAAGAAGGATTGATATGAAAATGAGCAAAACCTAGCAAGGAAGTGACTAAAGGATATGACGTGATCTATGTGACTATAGTATGAAGGTGAGCTATTGATCGAAAAAAAAGGGATTTATGAAGTTTTCTATAGGGAAAGTTCAGAATAGAGATTATGAGATAACGGAAATGACAGCGAGCACAAAAGAAGAAGGGGTTAATTGGAAGAAGGAGGTGAAAAGAAAAGCGGGCGAGATAACAGTGCAGTAATAGATTATGACATGTGTAGCCGAGAACACGAGTGGTATCCGTGACGAAACTGTGAAAGACCAAACTATAGAAAGATGAGCAACGAGGTAGAATGAGTGCTAGGAAATGACTGGTATGATAAGAACAAATAGGGATGAACAGAATATGATTTGAAAAGGAGAAGCGATTATGTAGGAGTAGTATTTTCCGAAGGACATAAAGGTATTATAAAATTCCTCGTGCGCAGAAAAGAAGGATGGACATAGACTAGAGAAATGTGGTAAGGGGATACTAAAGGAAGCACCCAAGATAGACGTAATTAAATGAGTACGAATATGGGACAAAAAGGGGAATACATAGTTATGAATTTAAAGGTGTAGTACGACGACGTGGTGATAAGATAAGACCAGTATTGAGACAAACTTGGTGTTTTTGAGTAAGTTAGAAGCACATGTTGGGTACACGATAAGGGGTAAAAAGGCATAAAGCATAAAGGGGTACTGCGTGCACATGACTTCACCTAAAAAATAATGGAATCTTTGAGCGACAAAGACGGTGGACTTAAGGAACAGATGGTGCAATATAGTTTCATCAAAAGAAACAGATGATATAGGTTGAGATAAAGATACTATTCCAAGAGAACTTTGGATACTTATCGTTGGAATATAAGTGCCACCTAACTGAGAATTTGGAATGCCTACAAGTATTAGATAATTATTGGTTGGGGTAAGAGACCCTTTCTAATTCGGCGGGAGATGTGTTATGAGAACGTTTTGAAATCTGTTAAGACTCCAATTTACTCCAGATTATATCTTTGAAGGTCATGCGGTGAGGTGAACGTTATCAGACTAGCATTAAAGCATCGTATGTCATCAGAGTTCCAAAGTTAAGCGTGTTGGAGTGAGAGAAATTTTAGGATGGGTGACCCCCTGGGAAGTGTTCTGAAAGTCTTATAAAATTTAGATATATGAAGCAAATGAGAAGCTAGAGTAGCCTAAGGGAAGTTAGAGTATGCAGAGTGGGCAGGAACCTTAAGTGGTCACATAGGACGAGGCAGACTGAACCGGTGAAAAAAAAAAGGTGCATTACAGCTTTAGAAGCAGGGTAAGTTGAATAGTGTTTGGAAATATTTTGTAAACAAAATGGTAGCAATTATGTATATGTAGGTATATGATATCCCATACATGGCTATATTGAATCCCAGCATTCGACGTTGCGGCATATTGGGAGGCATTAATCGGACAGGGTAATGAAGCTCAAGTGAAAAAAAAAAATGGCACAAATGTTATAAGGCAAGCTAATGTTGTTTTCACTACAGGTTAAGCTCGGAAAGTTCTAATACAATGATATTTGGAAAAGAAAGTAAGTGAATAGATGGAAGGTAAAGTGACCAAAATGTCGGGAAAAAGCGAAAGAGTAAGAAAGATGAGGGAGTAAAGCCTCCAAGAGAGACGACGGGCAAAGCACGGCACTATTTGGGTAAAAATTTGAGGGTCGGCGTGTGAGAGGGATAGAGTGTGGTAGTGTGGAACAAAAGAGGAATGTGTGGGGTTGAAGAACAGACTTCGACAAGTGGGACGAAAGGATTGTGACCACGATGATGGATATCAAAAAAATTATTGGTATATTAGGACCTCCTTCATAAAGGGGAGAAGAACATATTAGACTTGAAAGGGATTATGGCGTTCTCATGCTCCAGAAAGGGAAATTTATTAGCTTGGAGCCAGAGTTGGAAACGATCGTCAATACAAGGAAATCGAAGACACGTATACTTGTGTTATGAGAGAATCGTAAGGGAGTGAGAAATATAGCCCTATGCCTTTGGGGTGTATTTCAAGATTTGAGAGATAAAGATGAAAGAAACAGTTGTGGCAGAAAGCTAAAGCCAAAGTTGTGGCAAGAGCCCAAGGATTTAGTTCGAACTCGAGTATGAGTTGCCATAAGTGTAGTTGTCTTGTGGCGGATAGAGCGAACCATTTCGTATATACATACTTTGGATCGATGGAAGTGGTCCTAGGAAGGAACTAGGAGGAATAGTTTAAGGGACATAACCATTATACTCACTAGCGACAAGTCATGTTGGGTGAGCACTGGGAATGTAAAGGTAAATGGTGACAATGATGTAAGGACTAATGACACTGACCATTGAACCGCAAGGAGTCAGTACGAGGGCATATTCAAGACCCTTTATCCAGTTAAAGGCGATGCGAAATTATATAGAGAGGCTCCACAAAGCTCTCACACCTATGATCTCAGACAGAGGAGCTCAGTTTATAGCTAACTCCTGGAGATCACTCCAGAAGGGATGAGGTCACAAGTGAATCTCGATACGGTATGTCACCCTCAGACGGACAGACAGATCAAGCGTATTATTCAGACGCTAAGGGATATGTTGCGGGCCTGCGTTCTTGATTTCAGAGAAGGCTGGGATGATCATCTGCCACTTATGGAGTTGCCTATAATAATAGCTACCATTCTAGCATCCAGATAGCCGTATGAGGCTTTGTATGGCAGAAAGTGCAGGTCATCGATTGGCGGATTCGATGTTGACGAAACTAAGTTAATTGGCTCAGATAGAATTCAGCAAGCTATTGATAAGGTGAAGCTTATTCAGGAAAGGTTTGGTATGCCGATAATCGACGTCGACACTTAGAGTTCCAATCGGCGATTGAGTATTTCTGAAAGTGTCACCCATGAAGAGTGTTATGAGATTCGGCAACAAAGGGAGACTCAGTCCGAGGTATATTGGACCTTATCGGATTGTCCGTAAGATAGGCAAGGTTGCCTATGAATTAGATCTACCGTCGGATTTGGAAACAGTGCATTTGATCTATGCTTCACAAATATACTTCACAAATATGGAGGTGATCCTTCCAGGGTATTTCCCATAGATGGTATCTAGGTGACAAGGGATTCATCCTACGAGGAGCGGCCTATAGCCATACCGGATCGTCAGGTGAGAAGATTGCGTACTAAAGACATAGCTTCCGTTAAGGTATTGTGGCGGAACAATAACAGGGAAGAGGTGAAGAATATGTATCCCCACTTATTTCCTATGTCTACAGGTAATCTAAATTCTTACATTGGTTGTGTTGATTGGTGAATGAACTGTATGTGGTAGCTATAAAAGAGACTCCCCCGAAGTGCTTATAAGACCTTGTAAGGCTAGTTTAATATTCGAGGATGAATGTTCTAAAGGGGGGAGGATGTTATATCCGGTATTTTGTGCATTGGGACATTCCGAGCTAACCATGAAAAGTTAAGGACAAGACTATTCCGGGATACGAGGTCGAGACTTTTGACATCCGATTTTGTTTTAAGGCATAAGTTGCATATGATTTTATTGGTATGGAATATTAAGGAAGATTTGGGGTTAAAAGTTAATTATAAAAAGTTAATAATTCATGAAACAAGGCCAACTTGGCCGTGTGGCATGGTGTGGTTCCCACCCATGGCTTGGCGAATTTTAATTCATCCAAGCCATGTGTGGGCCATGGTACACATGGATGAACCTTATATGTATATAATAGATGACCAAGCAAGTCATTTAGTCATCTTTTTCACACTTAGAAGCTTGGAGAAAGATGGAGAAAAAAAGAGAGAAGAGGGAGCTCGGCGAAGGCTGGCCGAACATGCTCCATGGAAAATGATCAAAAAAAAATATTGCTCCTAGCTTTTCAACTCATTGGAAGGTCCTTATCAACATGGAGTGGTTGTTGGAGTAAGGCAACCATTCATTCTTGCAAGCACAACCCTAGCCAAGTTGAAGAACAAAGTGGAAAAGGTAAGGTTTAATCTTCTTTTCATATGTTATGGATGGTTTATGTGTGTTGTAGAGTGTAGAAATGGATGAAATTCATGAAACTTTGCATGTTGAAGTTGAGCCGTGTAGTGGGTTATTTTGTAGAACATGATGAACAAATTTTACTTAGTGTTTTGGTTGTTGATTGTTGTGGATTGTATGATGAAAATGAAGGTTTAATGATTCAAGTTGAAGTTGTAATTGTATGGGCTGTTTTGGGAAGTTAATGTAATTCTAATATAGTTTCTTGAATTTATGAGAATGATGTTGTTAACATGTGGATTATTAGTATAGTTCATGAATTTGGAAGAAAGAAATGTGTTGTTGTTGTTCCTATGAAAATTGGGAGGTTTCGGGTGAGGTTGCACATTGGTTGGGCCGTTTGAATATTGTGTGGATTGTTTGAAAGGTTCTTGAGTTTTGTTTGAATGGTTTCGGATTAGTACTTGAATGTGTGAGCATTGATGTTGGCTAAATTGTATGTGGTGATTTGAATGTAAATGGAGTGTTGTCGAATCATGTAGAAAAGAGTTATTAACGTTAGAATGCGTTTTGAATTAATTATTGATGTTGTTAATATGATTGTTAGTATTGTTGTTGATCATTTGGCCAGTTGAATTCTCGGGGTTGTTGAATTTACGGGGAAATGCTGCCCAAATTTCTGTAGATAAAGTGCTAGCTTGGAATTGGATTCCTAAGTGCTTATGACTAATGTTTGATGTCTAACGACGTTATTATAGATCTTGAGAAGTCGAGAATTAAGTTTGGATTAGCTTAGGAAGCGGACGAGGTATGTAAAGCCTAACCTTTCTTTCTTTTGGCATGTCTTAGTAGTAAGTAGGCTATGACACGAGCCTCGGGTAACTCTATTCTAGCGATGAGCATGTCTACGATTCTTATTCACCTCTTAATGTTGGCATTCTTAATGTAGTAGAATTATGGTCCTTATGTTTTTGGTATGATTGGATTTCAAATGTTGCATAAAGATTTTTTTGTTCTTAAAGGTTTCTATGTCTAATAATGGTAGTAACTTTTGTAGACGAACCGAATCGCCTCGATATGCTCGTAGAAGGTTCACGTATAATGACTCTAACTTTCATAGGCGGGCCCGGATTGGGTTGATACTTGTCCGTGGTCCCCGCGACATTCCTTTGCATAATTCTGACGACATTTGAAAGAACTTAATATGGCTATCATCCCGACCTCCGAGCGTCGATTACTTACTTATCTTTGAGTCTATAATAATGATTTTTTTTATGCATATGGTTACTCACGACTCTGCTCGTGCATATGGTTGTTACATTCTTTCGTCGAGTCTCGGGCCGGTTATGTAGTCGTACGCACTATGATGTATTCCGGAGAATGAAGTGTTATGGTTCACCGAGCTCCTCGCTAGAGGGCCGGGTTCCGTATATATTATGGTTTTATGATGTGTTATGGCGTTATGATGTGTTATGTGATATGTTGGGGTTATGGAGATATGAAATCCTCTGGTGTTATGTTGTGTTATGGCGCCAATGACGGGTGGGCGACCATAAGCATGATTTGTGTTTTAATCGGTAAGCATTTTGGTATTTTGGACTTTTTTATACTTTTGTTCCGATTATGAACTGTTTCTTGTATTTCACGCTTTGCATACTCGGTACATATTTAAATGCGCCCCTTTCTTCGGGAGCTGCGTTTCATGCCGCGGTACGGATACCCATTTTGGTGATCGGCCGACTTAGGATTTCCATTCGGCTATTTTGGAGCGCTCCCTTGTTGCCTATGTCTTGGTACGAGACTCTTCCGATGCATATGTATATGTGTTCATGGGTACGGCGGGGCCTGTAAATCATATGATTGTTATTACTCTTAAGTACGTAGACATATGTGTGGGTTGTGGGTAGTCACTTTGTTCGGTTATGTAATGTGTGATTTGTGTTTTATATAGACCTTATGTGCGATATCATCTTCGAAAGTTGTGACGATATGTATATATATATTGTGACAGATTTGGGGCGACGTTTCACTTTTACGTATGTATAAGCGGTTATGCCGGTTATGATGCGACGTACGACTTTTGTATATGTATAAAGCTGTTTGTACGATTAGGGTTAAACGAGTGTATGGGTGCCCAGCTCAGGCACTAGTCGCGGCCTACGGGGTTGGGTCGTGACAAGAATGTATATGAAGTCCCTACAAGTAGGAAAGAATACTTAATAATTCTAATTAAGATTCCAAAGACATTTGAGGCAAAAGAAGAAAGCTCGTCGGAGAAAGTTAAGGTAGAGTCTTGTTTGGGAGAATTTCACATCGTTTGAGGAAGAGATATAAAGCCCCTTGGATGGTTAATGAAGTATTACATAAGTGCCAAGAAGGTTTCATAAGGATTGGAGGTCAAACGAATCAACGAGAGAAGTTCGGGGAAAATGTTACACCTCGGAAATTTCCCCTTAGTATACAAGTGTGTAGGCTCGCGAAGGACATGACGTATACGAGGTTGGATAAGCAAGAAGTAGTAATTGATGGTCCTAAGTAAGATTCCCAAGGACATCCGAGGGAAGGCAAGGAAGTTGTTAAGGGAATCGAGTTATAAGTTAGTGTGTCGGACGAAAACTATGAGTATTGGGTTAGTGATACCTTAAGGATGTTGTGGAGAAGAGTTATGACATCCCCTAGATTAATAACGAAGTGATAAACAAGTGCCAAGAAGGTTTCATAAGGATTGGAGATCAAACAAAACGACGGGAACCATTCAGGTGGAACTGTGAGTTCCACGGCCATGTTCCACGGACAGCACCATGTTCCACGGCCCGTGGATGTGTCCGTGGAACAGCCAGCAGAAAGAGTGGCTGGCTGGTAGTGAACCACGACCAGTTCCACGACCAACAAAGGGTTCCACGGACCGTGAAGCGTAGTGGAAGTCCCATCGGCTGAACCCATTTCAAGTCTTTAAATGTGAGTCCACTTCATTTATTTCATTCCCATTCACGACTTCAACCTCTCCACACCTCTAGAACTTTCTAAACATTTCATCCACAAGAAAAACTAAGTGAATCAAGGATCAATAACAAGAGTTGAAGTGAATCAAGCTTAGGGAACTCCATTAAAGCCATCAAAGTCAAGGAATTTCAAGAAAAGGTGAAGTAGGGTTTTTGTGAGGAAAGGGTATTATCAATCAAGGCTTATTCCTCTACCATTTGAGGTAAGTTTCATGATCTTTACATGTAGTTTAAAGTATTATTAAGGTGAAACACTTAGATTATGAAAGAATATGGAAAATGGGTTACAAATGGATGAATAATGTCATTGTGGAATAGTAGTTGAGAGGAATCATGGAAATGGTTATGTTGAGATTTTAAATGTGTTATAAATGACCTATGGAACATGAAATAAGTATTGGATATGAAAGAATACGATGATGGACTTTAGTCATGAATATGGAGGATTGAAGTAGAATTGTGAGATACGAATCATACGAATAAATGACGATTGTTGTTAGCGATATTGTGATGATTGTTATAAATGTTGGGAGTTGATATGGAATATGGCGGAAAGTAGTATAAACAAAGGAAGCGCTGCCCAATTTTCTTTAGCCTTAAGAGGCATGGTCTTATAATTGCCTAGCTAACGACGATACGAACTCTCTTGAAGGTAAAGGCGAGGACGTTAAAGGAGAACGAGCAAGCTATAAAGTAGTTAACGACAAAGGTATGTGAGGCATTACCCTTCCTTCCAAGGCATGAATCCTATGCATAATTTTCCTCTTCCATCATGAATCTTCTACGCTTCTAGAGATGAAAAGTATAACTTCATGAATAGCTAGACAGGATAAGAAATACGCCATGAATACGATAAGGAATCTATGGACCATGATAAGATATTCTCACGAAATCCATAATGATGATCACCATCCATTGGTATTCTTTCTTATATGTGCTCACCTTAAATTGTAATTCCCTTCAAGGTGAGATATGACGCTTATGCTTATTCTATAATATGATCGGGGGTTCACGACCTTATGTCACCCCGACATAGGTATAGTTGCCCTTACGTTCAAGTTAATGTGTTGATGATATATATATGCATATGTAATTCCACCGCGCCTAATTGGCCGGACATGTCACCGCTACGGCGGGCTGCTATGATTCCACCGCACCGAGAAAAAGGCGGACATGATCACCACTAGTGGACTGCATGAGATGGTTACCCGGACGCGGGTAACGATCTGATGATGTATGATTGATGTGATGATGCTTGCATGTTATGATAATGTATATGATATACTTATGCATGATGTATGTACATGAAACTAGTTCATATGTAAGGAGTACACAGGTTATATCCTCATCTCAGAACCTATGATTTCCAGATTATGTTTATTTCATTTCTGCCTTACATACTCAGTACAATGTTCGTCGACGTCCGTTTTCTTTGGACGTGTGTTCTATGCCACAAGTAGGCAAGGAGACGGTCTTGATCTATAAGAGCTAGTAGGCGACTTGTGAGCACTCCATTGTCGGAGGTGCCATTGATTATTCTTTTGGTACATATATGTATATACTCATGATTGGGCATTTGGGTCTGTCCCGTCCATATGTCTAGTACTCTAGAAGAGGCTCGTAGATACGTATGTGTGGGTAGTATGGTCCCATGGTCTCCATGTATATGTATGTGTATATGTGTATATACTATTTTGATGGCCTAAAGGTTTTTGTTTATAAAAATAATTAAGTTCCCAATAATGATATGTTTCCATGAAATTGAGCGTATATATTATGTATGAAAGGTTATGGGTAATAGGACGAGTGGTGTTCGGTGGTTAGCCCCGGATACCCTTCATGGCCCGTGATTCGGGTCGTGACAGAAAAGTGGGTTATATGACCTCTTATACAGTCCGTATAAGGGTCCGTATTACAATTCCAGTGAAGGTTAGTCCCTGGCAGTATTATATAGTCACTTATACAGACCGTATAAAGTTATACGGACCGTATAAGTGTCCATATAACTCAATCGAGTCAGATTTTTCCCCCACTTATAAATAGATGACCCAAGTTCTTATTCCTCATTTCCCACATTCTCCACAACTCTTGAAAGCTCTAGAACATTCCTCATGTCATATTAACATAAACCCAAGGAAAATCAAAGAGTAATTACCAAGAATTAAGAGAATCAAGTGTGGAGAGGCCCTCTAGGGTTTGTAGAAGTCAAGAAATCTTTTGGTATTGAAGTACAGGTTTCTCTCAAGTGAAATATATTCATCCAAAGTTCATCCTTATATGATCAAAGGTGAGTTTTTTCATCTATTTCATACTGTTAAGAGTATTTGGTTGTGGAGTATGTTGAATGAGGGAAGGAAGTTGAATGTGAAGCTCCAACATGGATTTAATGATATTCTTGAATAGTAACTTGACTTGACTCATAGTTTTTGGTGTGCCATGAGTATAATTTTATTGTGGATGATACTAATGATATTGAGGAAGTATTATATGTAGATGAATATGGTATTATGTTGTAGCTATGGTTATGAATGACTTTGAAAGGGAGTTTTGAGGATTGAACAATGTTTAACTTGAAGAAGTCTATTGATTATGGTATAATGGGTGTTGCTATTGATGTTGGGAGCTGTTTAATTTACGGAGAAAGTGTTGAAACAAAGGAAATGCTGCCCAATTTTCGTTAGTCATAGTCGCTTTAGTTTGGACTTAAGCATGTTTTAAATGATCTAATTTAGTACGAATTCTCTTGAATGTAGAGTCGCAAGCTTGGAAGGAGAACGTTTAGTCGGTAAGGAGACATAAAGGTAAGTTAAGGCTTGTCCCCTTTTTTTCAAAGGCATGATTCCTATGTTATAATTTTATCCATATTTTCCATGACCTCCTTACTTCCAAATTTTAGAAGTTCATGATTCTTAAAGCTTCTTATGATGTTAAAGATGAGATGTTTTCTATGATGATCATGATGATGATGATTTTATTTCTAGAAGTCCCAAAGCTTATGATTGTGAGACCATTACGAGATTAATGAGTTATTTCATGATTCCTTTTATCCTATTCATTGTTGTTGATCTCACCTTATAATCATTGTTCTTTCTAGGTGAGATATAGAGATGATGATTATTCCATAAGATAATCGGAGGTCACCGACCTTATGTCACTCCGATACGATTGTAGCTTTAATTGGGCTCACATGCATGCTTATTTTCATATATGATTACACCGGGCCTAATTAGCCTGGCAGACACTACTACGCTGGGCATAAGTGGGCGGCTTATGGATGATGATAGTTGCATCGGGCCCTAATTGGCCGGGCAGCCACCACTCAGGAGCACTCCACATCTCCGGAGTTGCCGTTTATTGGTATATACTTTTTTGTTTATATTTGGGGAATGGCGGGGTCCTGTCCCGTCCTCATGACTTTCAGTACTCTAGTAGAGGCTCGTAGACATATGTGGCCAGTAGATACCTTATGATCTCTTTAGTGCATGTCTTGTATATCATTTTTGTAGCCTCGTGGCTTATACATTGTACATATATGTATATTTTGAGGAGTGATTGAAGGTCATTTCATGGTAAGCTTTTTTTTAGAATTGTGTTTATCTAAGATGAATATGATGAGGAGCACGATGAGTGGTGCTCGGTAGGCTAACTTCGGGTACCCGTCATGGCCCTCTAGTTGGGTCGTGACAAAATTTGTATCAGAGCAGTTCCGTCCTAGAATGTGTCTAAGAGCCGTGTCCGGTAGAGTCTTGTTTATGGGTGTGAAGCGCACCGCACTTATAAACAGGAGGCTGCGGGGCATTTAGGAATGATTGACCTTCCTTCTTATCATAGATCGTGCGATAGAGCCGTGATATAAGAATTCCTTTTTCCTTAACTGTGTGCTATGCTTTCAGTAAAGTCTATGAAGGGAAAGCTACAGGACCCCAGAAGGGCAAGACAGTGACGGAAATAAGGACTGAACGGGAGCCTCCCATAGATAGGGAGGAGGGTGAGTCCCAAAGTGAGGCCTCATATCGGTTCTCTTTGTCACGACCCAACTGGAGGGCCATGACGGGCACCCGGAGCTAACCCACCGAGCACCTCTCATCGTACTTTCACATTCGTATCTAGGTGAGCCACATGGCTTATCAACAAACTCTATGCCTCAATACTACCATTTCCAACGGCTAAAACACTTTTATATCAACATCAATAACTACGCCCATATATATATACACAAGTCGATGAGGCTAAACAAAATAATATACCAAAATTATAAGTCGAAAAGGCAAAATACATCTACTATACATGCCTGTCTACGAGCCTCAAAGAAGAGTATGGAACATCATCACAAGGACGGGACAGGGCCCCGCCATGCCCATATATACACAAAAGAATAGTACCCACACCTGTAGTTCCAAATCAAATGGAGCTCCTCTAAGAAATCCTTTGGATATTTAGCATCAAGTCTATCTCTCTGTCCCGAAACTCATCCTCGTCGATTCGTTTGACTTCCAATCCTTGTGGAACCTTCTTGGTACTTATGTAACACTTCATTAATCATCTAAGAGGCCCTATAACAGCCCCTTAAGACATCACTAAATACGTATCGAATCAACTATCGCGGAAACTCTTCCAAACATGACTTACATTTCACTTCCTTCAATAACTTAGTTCCATCGATTTATATAACTTCAAAATCTTATTGCATGCTCTTAAAACTATTGGATACTATCCTTAATCTCATAAGAACCTCATGTTCATCTTAAGCTCACATTAGTCTACTCACAAGACAGCAATCCAAAATCTCCGAGATGTAACATTCTCTCCTCCCCCCCCCTCCAGGAACATTCATCCTCGAATGTTAGGTTCTTGGGGATTCTATAAAAATTTCTCAAGAGTTTCCCCTGTAATATAACACTACCATCCTGTCACAGCAACCTAAAATATATCGCCTCACAAGGCTACAACAATAACATCAATAACCATGGCCACACACGACTAAGAAAGCATTACATACCCGAGGACATTGGCGTCTCCGCTTGAGTCGCTTTTGGAGGTGGAAATAAATGCGGGTACCTGGACTTCATGTCTTCTTCTGCTTCCCAGGACATTTTCTCTCTATTATTCTACCTCCATAGAACTTTAATTGAAGCTACATCTTTGGTCCTGAGCCTCCGTACTTGCATATCTAGAATGGCAATGGGAACTTCTTCATAAGACAATTGTTTGGTGTCTTGGACATCATCTACTGGTACAATTTTGGAAGGATCTCCAATGCACTTACGAAGCATCGATACATGGAAAACTGGGTGAACTGACTCCAAATCAGGAGGTATATTTAATTCACAAGCCACCTGGCCTACCTTGGGTACAATCTCATAAGGCCCAATATACCGAGGCCTAAGCTTGCCATTTTTTCCAAATCTCATAATGCCCTTTATTGGCGACACCTTCAAGAATACCCAGTCTTTTACTTGAAACTCTAAATCTCATCGACGATTATCTGCATAAGATTTCTGGCGACTTTGAGCTGTTAATAGCCGATCCTGTATGAGCTTAACTTTTTCTATGGCTTGCTGGACCAAGTCTGGTCCTATCAATTTAGTCTCCCCTACTTCAAACCACCCAATTGGCGATCTCGTGACTTTCGCCCATATAAAGCCTCATACGGGGCCATTTGGATGCTAGAATGATAACTATTATTATAAGAAAATTCGATAAGCGGTAAGTGATCGTCCCAACTATCTCCAAAATCCAATACACATGCTCATAGCATATCGTCGAGAGTCTGAATGGTGCGCTCAGCTTGCCCATCAGTCTGTGGATGAAATGATGTGCTAAGACTCACCTGAGTCCCCAATCCTTCTTGAAAAGATTTCTAGAAATTAGCTGTAAAATGTGTCCCTCTATCGAAAATAATAGATACTGGAACACCATGGAGTCGTATTATTTCTTTGACATAAAGCTTTGCATAATCTTCCGCTACATATATAGTTCTGACCAGTAGGAAATGAGCTAACTTCGTTAGTCCATCCACAATTACCCATATAGAATCATAATTGTGCTTAGAACGAGGTAAGCCTGCGATGAAATCCATATTTATCACTTCCCATTTTTAAGTCGGAATTTCCATAGCTTGCAACAATCCACCGAGCTTTTGGTGCTCAATTTTCACTTGCTGACAATTAGGACATTGAGCCACGAATTTCGCTGTCTTTCTTCATTCAATTCCACCAATATATGGATTTAAGATCATGATACATTTTCGTTGCTCCGGGGGTGAACAGAATAACTGGAACAATGGGCTTCTCTCAATATATAGTGGCATAATCCTACAACATCAGGCACACACAACCTGCCCCAACATCGGAGAACTCCATCTCCAGAAATCTCAAAAGATGACTTCTTCTTCTGAGGGAGTGTATTTCTATAATGGACTAGCATGGGATCCTTGTACTGGCGCTCTTTCACTTCAACCACTAGTGACGAGACTGCTGAATTCTGGATAGTAGCTCCCACATTGCCTGAGTCCCCTACCCGAACTCCTAGGCTAGCTAATTGCTGGAGCTCACGAGCTAACTCTCTTTTCTCTAGCTGAACATCACATAAACTTCCCATAGATCTATGGCAAAGAGCATCAGCCATAACGTTCGCCTTCCCGAGATAGTATAGGATATTAACATCATAATCTTTCAATAACTCCAACCATCATCGTTGTCGTAAATTCTATTCTCTCTGCTTGAAAATATACTGAAGGCTCTTGTGATCCGTGTAGATATCCACATGGACACCATACAAATAATGTCTCCACATCTTTAATGCGTGAATCACCGTAGCTAACTCAAGATCATGGGTTGGGTAATTTTTCTCATGTTTTCGCAACTGCCTTGAAGCATAAGCAATCACCTTACCATGCTGCATCAACACACATTCTAACACTACACCTGAAGCATCGCAATAGACGACATAGCCTTCCGATCCCTCTGGAAGAGTCAGGACCGGGGCCGAAGTTAATCTATTCTTTAACTCTTGAAAGCTACGTTCACAAGCATTCGTCCATTGAAATTTTGCTAATTTTCGAGTTAGCTTTGTCAATGATGCAGAAATAGAAGAAAATTCCTCTACAAATCATTTATAGTAACCTGTTAAGCCCAGAAAACTACGAACCTCCGTAGGTGTTGTAGGCCTTGGCCAAGTCTTCACGGCCTCAATCTTCTGGGTATCGACCCGAATGCCATTGGCTGCAATAATATGCCCCATAAAGGTCACTGAGTTCAGCTAAAACTCAGACTTCAAAAATTTTGCAAATACCTTTCGAGTTTGGACAATCTTAAGGACAGTACGTAAATGATCCGCATGTTCTACCTCAGATCGAGAATATACCAGAATATCATCAATAAACACGATCACAAATAAATATAGGAAAGGCCGGAACACATTGTTCATCAAATCCATGAACACTATCGGCGCATTAGTTAGCCCAAATGACATTACCCGGAACTCAAAATGGTCATATCTCATTCTAAAAGCCGTCTTAGCAATATCTTTCTCCCTAACTCTCACCTGATGATACCCGGACCTCAAATCTATTTTTGAAAACCATTTGGCACCTTGCAATTGATCAAATAAATCGTCAATCCTTGGAGCGGATATTTATTCTTGATCGTCCCCTTATTCAGTTACCGATAGTCAATGCACATTCGCACGGAGCTATCTTTCTTCCTTACAAACAACACAGGCGCTCCCTACGGGGATGAACTAGGCCTTATGAAGCCCTTCTCAAGCAAGTCCTTCAATTGCTCCTTCAACTCTTGCAACTCTGTGGGAGCCATTCTATACGGAGGAATGGATATGGGCTTGGTGTTCGGTAGCACGTCAATAGCAAAATCAATCTCCCGCTCAGGAGGAAGGCCTGGAAGCTCATCCGGGAATACATTCGAAAACTCATTCACCACGGGGACAGACTGAAGAGTTGGCAGTTTGGCTTCTATATCT
Source organism: Lycium ferocissimum (assembly GCF_029784015.1). NCBI lineage: Eukaryota > Viridiplantae > Streptophyta > Magnoliopsida > Solanales > Solanaceae > Lycium > Lycium ferocissimum. Next base: position 43,866 of record NW_026724788.1, read on the forward strand.
TGAACCCGGACTAAATGGTAAATACAACCTTTAGCAATCATTTTCCTTGCTTTAAGATAGGAAATAAGCCTACCTCTCGGAGATGCGGTATTTCCTTTCCATTCTAAAACTGGTTCTCCCAGAAACTGAAAGTGAACCATCTTCTTTCTACAATCAACATTGGCATAGCAAGAAGCTAACTAATCCATGCCCATAATAACATCAAAGTCCACCATTTTCAACTCATGTAAATTAGCCATAGTACGATGATCACAAATCACACTACACAATTTCTATATACTCGGCTAGCTGTTACCGGTTCACCAACGGGTGTCGATATCTCGAAAGGTTTGATTGACTCCAGTTTCACCCCAAATTGACCCGCAATATATGGAGTAACATATGACAATGTGGAACCGGGATCTATCAATGCATATACATCAAGAGAAGATACCGATAATATACCTGTGACGACATCAGGAGAGGACTCAAGATCCTGCCGTCCAGCCAAAGCATAAATTCGGTGCTGAGGACCACTAGAACTGGGAGATCCTCCTCTACCTCTAACATGGCTGACTGGCCTCTATGAACCTTGCCCCATAGGGCATATAGATGATGAATACCCGGCTGCCGACCCTGAAGTCTGGATCCTACCCCTACAACCAATCGAGGGGTGGTCACACATGATATGGCCTATGTCACACCCTAACAATGGTAGGGCATGACGGGCACCCGACTCTCATCAGAGTCGAGCGAGCCCTCAGACATTCGCTCTATCAAAACCTGTCATTTCAAAAACTTTTAAGAACATAAAACTTTTCCAAATAGAAATCATTATCTCTATAACAACTGTGAAAACTTTCACTCAAATAAGTACTTTAAACCAATTGAAATCATCTAAAATACATACTCTTTTAAAATCCACAAATGACTCAACTGACATCACTTTGTTGACATCTCAACAAACATACCACATGACACTGTCTGCAAAAGTCTCTAAGAAGTAAAACGGAGCATTATGAGTCAAGACAGGGTCCTGACATACCCATAATCATACATATCTATATATGACTCAGCACAGCTCTAGAATGAGTTGGAACTTGCCAATCCCAGCTGACGTCCAAGCATCCTAGCTATACACTTAACTTGCCAAACAATCTGGGACGTGTACGAATGCACCGTCCCCAGGCAAAAGGATGTCAGTACGAAAAATGTACTGAGTATGTAAGGTGATAACAAGTCATAATCATAATTTAACTTAGGAGAGAAGAAATCACAATCTAACTCAATACTTGCAGCCTTCGCTGGAAGAAACATAAATGTGCACACGAAGTCTCAAAATAATCTTTAAGTAAATAATGCAATCCAACACACATGCCGCTCCCGACATGTTAATAGAATGGTCCCTTCCGGCTAGTATCACAATAGTCCTTCGGCCGGTATCACAATAGTCCCTTCGGACGGCCGCCTCGCATAATAATGATGGTCTCTTCGAGCACCGCTTCCGGCTTAATATCACCATCATATCAACACAAACTCAATTCACAAATATCAATTTCAATTCATATCATAAGTCACTAATCAATTCATCACAATCCAGTTATTAGCCTTAGTCTTTCATAAGAAGTTATCAAATTTGTATCTCACTAGACTTAAGAGGACATACTTCCAGGCTTGAGGGTAGAATTGTTATGAAATTCTTACTACTTATATTCTACTCAATTTCATCTTATTGCCCTACCCAAAGAATAAATGATCATATCAATACAAAGGGATGATACTATGGAATATAAACATAAATCGTAAATGAAATAAAGTAGTAAAATCTTGCACCCCCTTCGGAGTGGTTTTGAAAATCAAAATTTATGTTTTCTTTAGTATAAAACTCATTTCCTCGAAATCATTAGTAAAACCATATATACAACTCAACTTGGCACCTTATGGGTGCTCCCTTCGTAACTGAATAGGAGTACAATATCAATAAGCCACCATAAGAAATAGTTAGACCTTACTCGTCAAAGAATGGAATCACATGGAGTACATATAGAATGAATAACAACAAGAATCATGCCAGAGCTAATCCTCGAGTCCCCTCCCGAGCTTAGTCAACTAGAACACAATCAACAATATAGGGATTAATACTGCCAAAGATTATTCTAACTAATCATTTATTCTTTTACTTTAGATTTAGACAACATCTCCTCTATAATCCTACCAACCCAACAATTTCAAATTCAGCTAATATACAAATAATAACATCAGCAACAACAAACCCAATGATATTCCATCAAAAATATATCTAAATCCACCATAATATTCCATCCAAAACAACTCCTAAACCCAACGCCTTAATATAATTTATACGGTAATTATAACAATGTTTTCAGAAATGCCATCTTTAATCCATCGTATCAATCGAGAATCAAGTTAATAACATGATTAACAATAAAACATACCCAATGGTCAACAACCACTAATAAACAACTTACAAGTCCATTTTTAGCTTAAAACGACATAATAACTTTCTATGATCTTTACCTTTCACGAGCCTCGGAATTAGGACATCGAACTTGCACGATTCTCTACTTTCTCTCTCTAACTCTCCTCTCTCTCTCTCTAAAAGGTTGTGGACTGCTTGATGTGTAAAATGAATGAATCGGGACTTCATGATTTTACACCAAGTTCTTAATATGGGTCTTGTCGGTTCCCACCGACCTTCGGGCCTGGGCATAAATTTGCCATGTTGACCTTTCAGCTTTAAAACGTCTATAACTTTTTATCCATATATTGTGTGAAGGCCCACAACCTATGGTTGGAAAGGTATTTCAATTATCTACAACTTTATTTTTTTGTGTTTCCCTAAATTCTAAGCTTATAATAGCGTGTTGGCCTCGTAAATTTAGATCACCCGAAAACATATCCTTAAATCATTCTTTTGGAGTGCTTATGCTCATATTTGGCTTAAGTGTCCTTCTTAAGACTTGCTCAACTTCCCATTTAATATTCATATAAATTATCATATTCCCAATATAAAATCCCGACATGTGGGCCCCATCTATCAATGCATTACAACAAGAGAATTTACCAATAATATAACCTATTACACCATATGGCCTCAATATCATCTATATGTTATTCTTATACATATAGAACAGAATCTTCATCCCTAATCCTTGTATATCTTTACTACTACCGCGACTAACCCCGAAAGCCTTATACTAAGTCGTATCATGATGAAGATCTCGCCGTAACATGAAGGATTACCCCTACCACCAATCGTGGGCAATCACGCATGATATGGCCCGGCCGACCACATGCATAGCAAACATCTGATCCTAATCGACACTGGCCCCAATTTAACTTCCCACACTGAGAACATCGTGGCATGGGTGGCCTTTCCTGACTCGAGTCGCCTCTGTAATGAGAATCTGAAGCCCTGAAACTCTGACTCGGCCCGGAGTAAGTAAATCTATCAAATCTCAAGCCCACAAACCATAGAGGCGCACTAGTCATAGAATGGCCTGAATGCCTAGAAAATTGCTATTTTTTTCCTCCTCTAAACTCACTAGTCGGACCCGAGGATCTAGCCCTCTTATTATAACCTCTATCGAGCTCACGCTCACCTCTTTGCGGTTGTTGTCTTTCCTCCAAATTCTGGGTGTGGGCTTGAATGCGAGAAATATCCATATTGTCCTGAAGGGATGCAGTCAAGCACTTATCCATTAAATGTGGCCCTAGGCCTCTCACAAATCGGTGCACTCGATCAGCCATATCTGCTACCATGGCCGGAGCATACCTAGCCAAAGAATTAAAGCGAAGACTATATCTAAGGCACTCATGCTTCCTTACCTAAGATTCAAGAACTTGTCAGCTCTAGCCCGTCGAACTTATGGGGGCAATAATGTCGTAGGAAAGCATCAACAAATTCTTGCCATACCGGGGGAGGTGCATTGACTCCCCTAGAAGACAACCAAACCGTATACCAATGGACCGCAACATCCCACAATCTATATGATGCTAACTCCACCGATTCAACGTCGAAAGCATGCATTAACCGAAGTGTTCTCACCATTCCATTAATAAAATTTTGAGGGTCCTCATCCGGCTTGGACCCGAAGAACTCTGGAGGGTTCAAGATAATAAAATCACAGGCTCTTGCACTAACCGCCCTATCACCATGACCCATACCTTGCCGCTGGGCCTGAGCGGCAACCAATTGAGTCAACAATTGAATGGCCTCTTTCACCTCTTGGCCCGAAACCTCTGGTGGAGGAGCTGGGGGTGCTGGAGCTGGGGCTGAGGCTCCCTCATGCTCCTCAGAAATAGGCAACGAGTGAGAGGACTGAGATTGAACCACAATCTGGGACTCACCCTCCTCTATAACCGTTGGCGGTACTCTTTCAACCCATTTTTCTGCCATTGTCTTGCCCTTTTGGGCTGCCGTAGCTTTCCTCTTTATAGGCATTTCTGAAATACATAACACACGGTTAAGGAAAGAGAAATCCTTATATCATGGCTCTATCGCACGATCTATGAAGAAAGAAGGTCATTCATTCCTAAAATGCCCGTAGCATCCTGTTTATAAGTATGGCGCGCAACACACCTATAAATAAGACTTTACTGGACACGGCTCGTAGACACGCCCTAGGACGGAACTGGTTTGATACCACTTTTGTCACGACCCAATCGGAGGGCCACGACGGGAACCCGGAGCTAACCCAATGGACACCTCTCATCGTACATTCACATTCATATCTAGGTGAGCGACATGGCCTATTAACAATTCTATGCCTCAATAATTCCATTTCCAATGGCTAAAACATTTTTTTATATCAACATCAACAACTATGCCCATATACATATACACTAGCGACGAGGCTTAACAAAATAATATACCAAATGTATGAGCCAACAAGGCAAAAGACATGTACTATACATATTTGTCTACGAGCTCTCTAAGAAGAGTATGGAGGCATCATCATAAGGATGGGACGGGGCCCCGCCGTGCCCATATGTATATACAAAAGAATAGTACCAACACCGGCGCTCCGAATCAATTGGAGCTCCTCTACGCACTCTTCAATCACTAGAAGGAGTCTATGGATCAAGTCTATCTCCTCGTCTACTCGCGGGCATAACGCAGCGCGTCCATAAACAAAAGGATGTCGCATGAATAATGTGCTAAGTATGTAAAACATAATCAATGGCATAATGGAAGCATAAGAAATAGCATAAGATAGAAGAGTCATGGGACGGATAGAGCCATTTATACCTCTAACGACATTCATCATATTTACTTACCCTCTTTCTAACGGAAACTTTCCATTTCATACATTTATACATATAGTAGTATCATACCCGACCATAGAGGTTCAGTGTCTTACGTACCCGACCATAATAAAGTTCGGTGTTATACGTACCTGGCCCTACCAAGGCTCAGTGTTACTCATACCCAACTGTAGTGGTGTGCACGTGATAGATATCTTACCCGGCCATATAAGCTCGGTGTTCTTAATAGTCATACTTCGATATATATATATATATATACGTATCCTCTACATCACCATTGTCATCATTACTTCGTTATATCCTTCAGGATCAACCATCATGGTGTCATGTATATATATATATAGGTACATACGTATCCTCAACATCACCATTGTCATCATTACTTCGTTATATCCTTCCATAGAGGATCAACTATTATAGGGTGAGACCAATGGTGTCATGAGATTATCAAGAATCATGAACCTTAGCGATTCTAAGAATGAAGTCATCTAGGAAGACAATATGAAATTCACATGAGGGTATACAACGAGGGGATGATGCCTTAACGAAGAAGGGTTAGCCTTACATACTTCTTTGTCTTCTTAACTACTTAACGTTAACCAACGAAGCTTGGAAAATCTACATTTAGAAGGATTCATACCATGATTAAGCCTTAAAGATACTCTTAAATTCAAACTAGAATAATTCATAAGTTAACGAAAATTGGGCCGCATTTCCCCTATTTCATCGACTACTACCATATTACAAAACAACTCCCAAACATCCATAATAACATCCACAATATCATAATCAAGTAATCGCATTCTATTAAGTCTTCAAAATTCATCCTCATATTCAACTTATACTAACAACTTCACACTAACCCTTAGAACATTTTCATACAACTCTTCATCATCATTATTATTACCTTTTATAACAATATTATATCCATATCATACTAAGAATCATGACTCAAGTTAGCTTACTACTCAAAAACATCATAAAACCTACAATTAGAACTCATCTTCTACTTTCTCCTTCTACATAAGTTGTTCAACAACTAAGCGTTCTTGATAACATAAAATAAGCATGAAAACTAACCTTTTATCTCATAAGGATGAGCTTTGGAGCAAGCTATCAACTTATATGGAAACCCTAGCTTCAATACCCAAAGAATTCTTGAAGCCTACTAACCCTAGCAAGACTCCTAACACATGGATATCTCGATTCTTACCTCTTGATCTTTAATTTCTCTTGGATTTGTGTTGATGAGGTGTGTGGAATATTCTATAACTCTCAAAGGTTGTGAAGAAGATGGAAAATGAAAAATAGAACTTGGGTCATCTATTTAAAACAAGAAAATAAAGCTGTCCGTCAGGATTTATACGGACACTTATACGGTCGGTATAATATTATACAGTTCGTATAAGTGACCGTATAATATCACCAATAGTGACCCTTCACTGTAACTGTTATATGGACCCTTATGCGGACCGTATAAAGTTATACGGACTGTATAAGTGGTCTATAACTCGCCTTTTTCCAAAATCATTTTCGTTGGTTCGTTTGACCTCAATCCTTGTGGAACATTCTTGGCACTTATATAACACTTCATTAACCATACAATAAGCCCTATAGCAACCCCTCAAGACATCGCTAAATACGTATCAAATCAACTATCGCGAAAACCCTTCCAAACGTGACTTACATTTACTTCCTTCAACAAATTTCGTCTCACATATCCATATGACTTCGAAATCTTATGGTATGCACTTTAATCTACCTAATACTCTCCTTAATCTCGTAAGGACTTCATGTTCATCTTAAGCTCACATTAGTCTACTCACAAGGTAATAAATTCGGAATTTTCGAGATGTAACATTCTTATATGACTATCCAAACACTAATTTGAATAATAAGAACTATTTATGAGATCACTGAATCCCAAGTACTAGTATGGTCTATCATAATAGCACTGCTTAATTAACTTTTTTCTTGACATGTTTGAAATTGTTTGAAAACTCATATTGATTCCTAGGTGTTAGGTGCCATGACCTTGTTCTAAGATTCTGGGGATGCTTTGTAGATCCATCTATCGGGTTTGTTGTTTTCCTTCTTTTGAATTACTGTGTTATGATATATTAGGTATCCTCTATTTAAAACATATGAAGTCTTTGTGTGACAACCTACTCATGAGATGTGTTTGTTTGTTCTTGATGTCCGATGGCACCAATTATTGCATAAATAAAATATTTGATCCTTGTTCCTGTGGGATATTGGTGCACTGAATGATATGGTAAAATCAAGATATGATATGGTCCCTGGTTCTTTCAATGAACATGGTGGAAAGGGGGGATGTTAAGTGCAACCAATTAAGGTAAAAATAAGTGTGGTGTGGTGAATCCATGAAAGTGTCCCTTCTGATAAATATGATTTCTGATTGCTAAAATGAGTTTAAATGATTTTATTTAATCAGTAAAATGAATTGGAGAAGTCTTTTGACACTTTATTTGGTCTTATTTGGTCTGAACTAGGATTCTATGATGTATGGGTTCCTTAAATGGCTTTAAGAATGTAATTAAGGTCTAAGGTAGGCTAATATAAAGCATTGATATGATATTTGTGCTAATAGGAGGCCCACTAATACCAATCACTTAGTCTTAAAGGATCAAGAAGTGCATAAAGGGGAGCTTGGTGTGAAATCTCTCTTGATCTTTCTTTGCTAAGCTATTTGCATCATTTTAAGAGTTAAGGTTCAAATGATAAGTTTGTGGTGATCATGATTAAGAAATAGATTGAGGGTGGTGTTTGGCTCTCTCTCTCTCTGAGGTTAAAATATGTAGTGTCTGGCCTTATCTTGTACTGTTGTGTCAAATTAGGCTTAAAGTGAGATGTGTTGACCTGTTTTGGAACTCTGTCATTATTAAAAAAGGATTAAAGTCATACCATAATTAGAAGTCTAGGATAAATAACTAAAAGTACTCATCTGAGTCCATGTTAGTTAAGTGTTTGATCGGGAATTGATTCAAAAGAATGGTATTTGTGGGGATATAAGTTGTCCGCGGGCAAACCATGCAGCCACTGACAATGTAGGAGCCTTTTTTTAAAAAGGCATCTTAGGGAGAGGATTTAGAGGAACCAAGACCAACTTGGTTCATAGTGCCTTCCTCCAAATAAAGGATGCCATGGCATACTCTATAAGTCTATGGAGTTGTGTTTGCCCTATGAATACATTTGACTCTACAATCCTGTCATAGAGTCCAGTTATGCGAAGAGTCTTAAAGGGAGATTAGACCAAGTATTTTGACGATTACTATCAACCTAAGTCTGTTTGATCACCTATTCACATGAGTAGTCTCTGAATCCTGTCTGAAGGTCTTGAGTGCACTTAAATGAAGTTGACACTAGTCCTAGTCAATATGTGTGATTGTCTCATGTCAAAAGTCTGAAATAAAGAAAAAGAGAAAGTGTGAGTTAAAGTCATTAACCTGGATTCATGCCCCAATTCATTAAATTCCTGCATGATCTTATTCAAAGCAAGCTGGTTCAAGGCTCAGGAGGAAAACCAGTTGTCATGTCATTTTTTTGAAATCCTTGAGCCCTGGTCTTGGCCTTAACATTTGGTCTATGTGTTTAGGGGGCCACTACTTGACTATTTTGCCTCATGGGAATTTCTTTGACTTGGCTAGATAAAGCCTACAATATGACATGACCCGCTGGGTATAATGATTTTTGTTAAGATTAAAATGACTTAATTAACCCTCTAGCAACAAGTTGACTCAAGTTAAAACTCAATTCAAAAGAATGTGGGAATCACTCTTAAATTATGCTTAGATTGACACACTTTGCCTTACTGTCATCATTAGTTGTTTGTTTTCCTTTTTGAATACCACTATGTCCTAAAATAGATACTTAGATTCAAAGAGGCTTGGTTCTATTCAGCTTTGCCATGCTTGCCCAGATTCCTAATTGGTTATATTACACTATAATGTGATCCTGCACATGCCCTTTTGTAAATAAAATGAATGCTTTGGTTCAACTGTATAGATAAACCTGCTCAGTTGTGTATGAGGTCTTCATATGTATTTTTGTTGGTTGCCATTTATGTGAATTGCCCTGGCTTTCCCATGAATATAGAGGCTTGCAGCTAGCTTGCATCTTTACCATGTTTACTTAATTCAGGACTATTTTGAGCTATGCCACCTCCATGTACCTTTTTATGTTATGATTGTTTGGTTCAGCCTATATTTGGTCACATGGTGTCCATATGTTCTACTTCATCCTTGTCAAAGTCATGTTCAGTTTGTCTTGGTCTTGGTTTATTAAAGTATTACATCTGCTTGGATCATCAATCTCTTCTCTCCATACTCTTCACCTGCTCCTATTAGTTTATGGCTATCCTATAACTGTGTGCATTAGACTTGTCCTATTTATTCCAAACCTGTATGTGGATATGTAAGTCTGTGTCCTTCATGGTTGTGTTTGTTGGGAGAGGCAGTTTAGAGGGGGGAGGGGGCCTGGTTTGAACCTTCCCCTGGTGACCAGCCATGCTGGAGGTTCTGGCGAAACCTCTTGGAACTTGTGCGGCATCAGGAATAAGGATGGTGATGACTTTTCCTCCCCACCACCCAAGTTTTTTCCAAATAAGTTTAAGGGCATGGAAGTGCATATGCATACTACATGGACTTGTGAATAAATAGGATATAATGTGTGTATGTGTATACAGTTATGCATATGATAGGACTTGTGAGTAAATAGGATACTATGTATGTATGTGTGTACAGTTATGCATATGATAGGACTTGTGAGTAAATAGGATACTGTGTGTGCATGTGTGTATAGCTATACATATGATAAGATCAGTAAAATATTAAACTAACCGGGGTCTTTGTTTCTTCCTTTCTTCACTGCATGGCCATTTGGGCAGAGGTCCAGCCACCCTATTGGGCCTGGCCTAATAGGAAAGTCTTTTCGAAATCATTGGGTCCGAGAAAAAGAAAGGGAAGCTAGCATATATTTGAAGGCCCAGTCATGGGTGAAAATGACACGAAGGCCCAACCATGGATAAAAATGATTAACTAGGGGTTTGGTACACCCCTAGTCTATCCTTCCTACATTATTTATGCTATTCCAATTTTCTTGAAATGTTGTATTATATTCATACTTGTAAAAACCACATTATTATTGGAATCGGTTATGGTTTGAACTAGGGATCTTAGACAAACGGTGCATATGCCGTTTTGTCGAATCTAGATCCTTAAAACAATTTTTGAAAACCTGGAATATGCGTACTGATTTATGAACTTAAATGGGGACAAATCATGTTTTCAATAAGTTAAACATAAAGGGGGCTACGAGATTTTTGAGGTCAAAATGGCATGATATTTTACCCAAAACAAAAGAGGAGAAACAAATTGAACAGACTTCTTTCAAGGAAAACACATTTTTTTGGGTTTGAATTGGCAAAAAATAATAAAGTCTTTTGGGCCAGAGCCGACATGACTTTTCTTTTTTAGAAACAGATGGTTAAAATATTTTGGGCCAGAGCCCACATGGCTTTTTCTTTTAGAAATAGGCGGTTAAATCATTTGTGGCCAGAGCCCGCATGACTTTTCTTTTAGAAACAGACGGTTAAATTATTTTTGGGCCAGAGCCCACATGACTTTTTCTTTTAGAAAACAAACGGTTAAGTTATTTTGGGCCAGAGCCCAATTGACTTTTTTCTTTAGAAATCAAACGGTTAAAGTATTTTGGGCCAGACCCCACTTGACTCTGTTTTTTGGGAAATAATTAAAGTGTTCGGGCGTAACCCACATGACTTTTTGGTTAATAAAATAGATAAACCTCAAAACTAGATTCTCTTAAAACAAGGAAAGTGGATCTGGGCCTTACCCAGAAAAACTACAAATTCCTTTTATACATAAAATCATCTTGTTCTAAAAGCCCAATTCATTTTTAAAGAAACGTATTCAATATATCTTATTCATGAAAACCCCTTTGTAAACTAAATGGCCAAAACATATCTGTAATTATAAAAGTTTTAAGGGAGACGTTCTAAAAGTATTATAAGTTGACCCGAGCCAAGTATGAGTTAAGCATGAATGGGGTTATATTCTCTTGTTATTAAAAAAAACATAACAATTTTTACTCTTTATAAAAAACATATACTCTCCTGATATACAAAAGAAAATTATTTATCCGGACATTACAAGTCCCAACCTACATACCCTATATGTAAAGGGGATATATTCAATTCTTTTTCAAAATGATATGCAAATGACATATATTATAAATGCGGGAATAAACACTAAATAAATAGTTCATGCAAATACTCGTACATTGGTATTTGAAGGTCAACCATATAGTAAGGATCCTTAATACTAGGGTGCCTAACACCTTACCTCGGGGATCACCAGAACCCTTACCTAGAACTTTGGATTACGAAGGCTTTTTTCACTGTATATGAATAAATCCTTCGAAACTGGTTTTCCTAATTTCCTTAAAATTAGGTGGCGGCTCTTTTAAAACAAATTCTGAAAGAGCACCAACGATTTCGAAGTAGCTTTTCCAAGCGCTAACCCCGCCCGCGAAAATGTGAACTGTTACAAATTGATCTTGAAGTAAGTTGTGTGAGTTGAAGTTCTTCAATCTATAAGGTATATTTTTCATCCTATTTCTTATGTTTAGTTGATTTGGAGGTTTATCAAGTCCAAAGGGTGAAACTAGTTATGTTGCAAAGGGTCATAAGGCGTTGTGTTGAAGTATTGGTTATGGATTAATTATGGAAGGAAGTTTTGGGACTGATTAAAGTCTAGTTTGAATATAATCTCTTGGTTATGGTATTGTTGATATTGTTATTGATGTTTTGGAAGTTGTTTTGGAATTGGGAGGAAGTAGATAATATAGGGGAAACACTGTCCAAATTCCGTTAGCTCATCTACTAGTTTAACTTGATCTTATGAGTGTTTCAACGACTTAACTTTAGTGTGAATCATCTTGAATATAGATTTGCAAGCTCAGAAAGGTAGACATTGAGTGGTTAAGTAGACGACAAGGTATTTTAAGGCTGTCCCTTTTTTTTTTTTTTTGGCATGATCCTTATGAACAAGACGTGCACGTAACGTTAAATCCATATTGATTTCATTCTTAGAAGTTAGGGATGATCCGTTTGATTCATGTTCTATAATATTATCTCCGAAAAGTCTTTCTTTATATCCAATATGATCTCTAGAGCTTCTTGTTGATGAAAATGCTATTCCATAATGACGTTCGGAGGCATAATGACCTTACGTCACTCCGATAAATTCAGAATGTACTCTTATCATGTTTATGCATTGCATTTCATTTATATAAATATACATATGCATATAAAGATTTGTGACCCTCAAGCGTTATATACAGGTATATTATGTATTATATATATATATATATATATATATATATATATATATATATATATATATATATATGTGTGTGTGTATGTGTGAGCGCGCGCGTGTGGGGTATGGGGAAGGTGATGGCGTTATATACGCACTACCACCTGATCGTTCAGTCATATGATGATGAGGATGATGATGATGTCCACGGAGGCCGATACGATACGATGGGATGCCCACAAAGGTTTGACATGCGTTATATACGCATATATATATGTATGACCTCATGCATGCATGCACAGTATTTATGTACATCATTGGCCCATAGAGCCAGTTCAGACATACAGGTTGCATTTATTACATCTTATGTTCTCTTATGTCTCTTTTGTATGACTTTCATGCCTTACATACTTAGTACTTTGTCCGTACTGACATCCATTTTTCCAAGGTGCCGCGTTTCGTACCCGCAAAGCGGATAGACAAAGTTATGATCCGCCCTCATAGGTTGCCGTTCAGCTGACATTGGAGCACTTCTCTTGTTCCCTAGTTGCTGTTGTACTTTGGTATGTTATTGTTTTATGTATATACGGGTATGTCATGGCCCTGCCCCGACTTCCTTATGTCAGATACTCCAGCAGAGGCTTGTAGACAGTCATGGTATGGTTAGACTTGGTGTGGCCCCCTTTGGTCTATATGTTATTGTATAGTTTTGTCCAGCAAGGTTGCATAGTATACCTTTTTGGGCTCATTCTTTCTCAGCATATTTCTTATATGGCTTAGCAGATTTCTATTTTGTTCATGATCATAGTATGAAAGTATGTTAGCGGTGCTCGGCAGGTAAGGTCGGATTGCCCGTCATGGCCCTCCGCCCGCTGGTCGTGATAGACGGACCTCTCGCAGCCTTTCGTAGGCGGGGGTGAGCCTCGGGGCACCGAACTCGATGCAAGTCCCTGAGTCTCAATGTGAACTTCTTGTGTCTGAGAATCCTCTTATCAAGTGGCTTTAACAGCAGCCCTTTGGCTATTAGTTGACTTCCTCTTGGTGTACTTTCTTTTTGCAGGCATTGTCTGAAATACATAATATGCACGAGTTAGAAGAGTTCCTGAAAGCATAGTTCTAACTGCACGATCTAGAGTATGAAAGAAGTGAGACAATCCTAGATGTCTTGGTGGTCAACTGTTTATATGTGTGGCGCACACACATATATAAAAGGAACCCCACTATACACGGTTTCATAGACTCCCTAAGACATTTGAACCTAGGCTCTGATACCAAGCTTTGTCATGCCCCGAACCATGGATCGGGCGTAACACGCACTCGGTGCGCTCGTCGTACGAGCGAACCACATGACTTGCTGAATCAACATGGGGCATGAATTGATGCGGAATACACTTTAAAACATGGATAGTCTGAATAACATGAGTCAAGGTAATACTAATAAAAATACTGTTTAAACATGATGCGAAAATAGTTTGAAAATATAATAAGAAATGACCCAATGCTAGCTATACGACTCTGAACATCTGACATGACATAATTGAACTAGTCTATGAAACCTCTATAAATGAGTCTGACTACTAAATCAAGCGTTTCGGGGACAAGGCCCTCTGTGATACCTTGTACAATACATGACATGAAAGTAAAATAAAGATAACACCCCGAATGTATGTAATGGGGCTCACCAAAAGCTGATACGAGCAGTGGCCCTAATGAGTAGATCCGTCATCCTGTAATTCAATCTCTGCACTATGAAATGCAGGCCCCCAGGCAATAAAAGGGGACGTCAACACACTGGAATTATACTGGTATGTAAAGCAGCTGAATGAAATAAATGGCACATGAAATAGTAAAACTGAAACTGTAACTGTAACCGTAAGCTGAACATGGACATGAATATCATCTGACATGAATATGTATAACATGAATAAAATATTGTAAGTGTGTATAGATATCTGTGGGAGAGCATTAGTATAACCGACATGTAACCACCACGTAAGCACGTGGCATCTGATCTCTGCTCGATTAGCTAAGTCATCTCATACCTTACCGGGGTACGAGACATAAACATGACATGAATGGATCCAATATCCCGCAATTGGCAAACATGAAGGAATCTTCCTACCTGGGTAAAGCGATCCTTATCCTACGTTGGTATACGTAGTATCAGGTATTAAACTTTTTCGATTATCCATGCAACTCTCGAAACATGAACATGGATATAATTGGCTTAGAAGCCCATGAACTACATTAACATGACCTGTAACATGGTATATAAGTATAGTTTAACATGAACATGGATAATAACATATATATAACTTGTCTAAAACATGGATGCATGTAGGATTTTCATGGAATTGATGATAATAGTTAATAATTTGCATTTAAGAACCTATGGAATGCAATGTATGGGTTTTTATGGATTACGGATAGATTCTCAATAACCAAAAGGGAATATTAAGAACACAATAACGAACTATTAATACAAACATGGTATATCATGGTACATGTACTTAGGGTTATCATGAACATGTCTAGAACCCTAGTTTTGGCGAACTTTCGTATAATCATAGGAGGACATGGCGTGGGGAAGAACAATGATGTTCCCACATATAGATAGAAACCCTACGTACTTGTAAGTGCTCCAAACTTGTAGAAAAGGTCTGAACTTTGAGAATAAGTCTAAAAGCCTTAGTCTTGAATCCTTGTGATGTGTTTTCTTGAAAACCCTAGGTTAGGACTAATGAGTTCTTATTTAGAATTCATGGATACATGTTAGAAGTCACTTTAAAGGCTTGGAATAGGCTTACCTTGGTGTATCTTAATGGTGGGAGGAGAGAACCTTCGTGCTAGGGCTTGAGAGTATGAAAAACTAAATAAAAGACTGAACCTACGAATTTATAGTTTTTGCTGAGACAGGTAAAGTACGGACACCATGTACCGTACATGAATGTACAGCCCGTACAATGGGGCCGTACCTGGAATGGAAAATTCCAATAAATTCTAATTATTTTTTATGAGGTACGGGCACCATGTACGGCCCGTCATTTTTAATGTACGGCCCGTACTTTAATGTACGGCCCGTACAATGAGGCCGTACCTGGATTGCCAAATATCATAAACCTCGAATTTTCCCTTGTGAGGTACTTCCTCAAAGTACATCCCGTACATGAATGTATGGCCCATACAAATGACGTAACACATAATTTTATCGATCTGAGGCAAAATTTCAAATCCAACACTTGCCACCTTGGTTTCTAAGTCCCTGAATCATGAACATAGCTTAGTTTAAAGGTACGAGGTGTTACACGGATGCTATTATTTGGGTGCTTGTTTTAGTCCATAAACAGACTTAACAAGTCGAGACACCTTCTTATCTTTTTCGGGAACTACAAACCCTTTGGGTTGTTCCATGTAGATTTCTTCCTCCAAATCTCCATTTAAGAAGGCTATTTTCACATCCATTTGATGGATTTTAAGACTGTACACGGTGGCTAGAGCTATTAACTGTCACACCCCAATCCACGATAGTGCGTGATGGGCACTTACTCCTTACTTTTACTAGCGAACCTACCGATTCTCGTTATACTCATAATCTCACTGGACTCTTAAATCATGAAATGAAATGCATAATGAAAGCTTTTCAAGAACATTCTTTTCGTCTTTCTCAAATCAAGTAAAATCTGTAATCATATGAGATCTGTAAAGTAATGCATAATGATACATCGGCTTACGTAGCCGCTTACAAGACTGACATATCGTATACATGACTCTGTCTGCAAAAGTCTCTAACGTAAGATACGATATCAAAACCTAAGTTGGGATAGGGCCCCAACATACCCATAATGCATATGACTCAACTCATAAGGAAATACTTCGACGCGGCATCATTCCGAACAGAATGGAGTTTACCAATCCAGTTGATAACCTGGGACATCCTATAGTCAAACTCCTGTATAATTTTCCTGCAAAGTATATGGGACTGTGTGGCATGAAACACAGCGCCCCCAGGCAAAGGAACGTCAGTACGAACAATGTACCGAGTATGTAAGGCAGCAGTAATCATAAAGAATGAGATATAAGTCATAATGAAAGAACGAGAAACAACCAGTAATATGAATAGCCCCGAAGACAAAATATAACAATGACAGTAGCCCCGAAGGCAATGACTAGAAATGTAAATAGCCCCGAAGGCAAGAATCATGCATGCTTTCATGTAAAACCATTTATTAATGCATAAGTATCCATAGGACTTTATCGCCATCATATCTATATAACGTACCCCGTACAGTGGGACTCGGTGTGTATAACGTGCCCTTTGTATCAGGACTCGGTGTGAATAGCCAACTGATCAGTGGTTGCACATCTACGTGCCGTACCCGGCCGACTATAGCGCGGCTCGGTGTCAGTAACATAATGAATATATATATAAATGAATGCATATGAGACTCATAGAATCATTATGGAACCTTTTGATAAGATGTAAGGACATAAGGATTTCAAGTGTCATTATGAAGCAGTAATGTTCAATAAGTAAAGCTGTCGGAATCATAGACATGAACGATATATAACAAGGTAGCATTTGGGGTCAAGCCATAATTCCCCTAATGTATCTAGGAGTGGGAGTCACTTTTGGGGTTTATATGTTTGTCGTTTGTTCGTATCGTAAAGATCATGCCAAAAGAAGAAAATGGAATAGCCTTAACATACCTGGTCTTAGCTCAACGGCTCAAGAACTCAACTCGTATCTGCTCCACGATCTATATCTAACAACAATGATACTATCGTTAATTCTACAAACGTCTCTTAATCGTATAACGAAAATTAAACTTATCCTAAAACAAAACGGGCAGCACCTCCCCCGTTCTTCTCATTTTCCAAAACTCCATATATCAACAACAACAACCAGAACAATCCAGCAAGTATATACATCAATAAAAAGATACCATGTAGCAGCAATAAGTCATAAACATTTCACGACGAGCGACAAGCCCGGATACGATTATCAAACACAGTTCTCCAATTTTTCTTTCCTTCAAAATACATATCAATGACAACAACAATAATATACTTAATTTACTCCAACAATTTCAAGCCACAACACAACCCAAAAATATACCTCAAATCAGCCCATAAAACAACAACAATAACTTATCTGATTTCTCGCAATTAATTTCGTAGTTCCCATCTCACAATTTAGCTATGACCGGGATGAATTTAAATATACCTAGGAGAGAATAGTTCTTACCTTATATGCCAAAAAATGATCTTCTTCCACCTTACTTCCCTTCGAAAAAAGCCCGGAATCAACAACACGACAAAATGGAATAATGAGATTGAAGCGGTTCGCCAAACCATGTGTTGTTCTTGATAGAAATTATATTTTGATCTCGTGAATATTTCCATGTTGCTGCATACGGAAGTATTATGTTGCTGCTACATAGGGACGTTGCTGCCCTCCTATTCTCAAGAATTAAGCTACTAAAAAGTTGTGAAATTCCCCAAAGTTACCATACATGGCTTCTGTACGTTTTTGGCTCAAGATGATTGCTGGCAACGTTAGCTTGCTCCTCCAAAGTAAAATGTTGCCACCAAAGTAAAATGTTGCCAACGTTTTGGCTAACCCAAAATGAACTAAACTAAAAATGAAATGTTGCTGGCCATGTATTAATCTAATTGTGATATATAAATGACATGTAGGTCCCCTTCCACTCACATTAATTAGCCATTTGGATTACGGTGACTTATAAGAGTGCACCTAGTCTATACACGTAGGCAGATTTTACACCAAACATTTGGCCCTTATCCAAGGTCTTCTTAGGGTGGCTATACTCTTCCTTTGGTGGGCCACGTAGTCATGATGTTCCCCTAATACTTAATTCAACATTTGACTAACTATCCGCATAATTAATTTTTTTATCTCAATTTATTTAAATAGTAATCATTTTTAACATACTCCATATACCCATTACCATGACCATGTGATATAAAACTTGTCCATAGCTTCATTCTCTACACATAAAATATTATTTTCAATCATCGTCGTCACACTTTTTCGTCTTAAATCATTTCGAGACTTCATTCCTTGTATACATCGAGTTCTTGATTTTCATGCTTGAATATGACCAAATCCTTCATGCTCGGGTAAATTTGCTCATGTTGGATGGTTCAATTTCCTAGTCCAAAAATACGGGTGCTATAATAGCGTGGAACCGTATTTCATTCAAATAAATTTAACTCGACGAAACTTATTTTCTTCGATTTGTTTAACTTCTAATCCTTATGATACATCTGCACTCACTCTAACCACCTATAAGCTTGGGGGATAACCTCGTTTCCGTTACTAGTGTCATTTAACTCGCACGCTTTCCAAAGCATGAAAACACGGGATGTAACATTAACACTTGAATGGATGTAATCCCCATTGCGGGTGAGTAAGTATCAAAATAATCAAGATTTTCTCATTGTCTAAACCTTTTAATAACAAGTCTTGCCTTATATTTATCAATAGTGTCATCATCTTTCATTTTTCTTTTGAAAATCCATTTGTAACCTAAAGGTTTGTTCCTTGGATGAACATCAATAAATTCCCAAGTATGATTGTTAAAGATGGATTTTATCTCATTATTAATTGCCTCTTTCCAAAATTGAACTTTCGAGGAAGACCTAGCTTCTTTAAAAGTTCGAGGCTCATTTTTCAATAAAAATGTTAGAAAATTTGGTCCAAATGAAGTACATATCCTTTGACGTTTGCTACGTCTTGGATATTCCTTATCAAAGAACATATTCCTTTCTTCCCGAGGTCGCCTAGATCCTTCACTGGATAACTCACATTCTTTTTTATACGAATATATATTTGCAAAGAATTCAGCATTATCTGATTCAATTACCGTATTAACATGAATGTCAGGATTTTCTGATTTGTGAACCAGAAATCGATATGCTTTACTATTTGTGGCATATCCTATGAAAACAGAATCAACCATTTTTGGTCTTATCTTTAACCTTTTGGGTTTAGGGACATGCACTTTAGTCAAACACCCCCACACTACGAAATAATTTAAATTGAGCTTCTTCCTTTCCATTTTTTCATATGGAATAGATTGTGTTTTCTTATGGGCACTTAACTGAGTATCCAGCTAGCCGTAAGGATAGCTTCTCCCCACAATTTCTGGGTTTAATCAGAATATATGTATACTTTATTGTCCAAAAATAATATATACATTAGTTTCATGATCTCAAGAATAATTTTCGACTATAAATGTAAGCTTGTTCATGCCTTACTACCTTGAAACAATCTTCCACATATTTTATGCATGCTACCATGTTGTATACCAACTAATTAATTTTATGACACGTAAATAAAATACTCTGAGATCATAAAATAATAAACATATACCTAATATTTATATGAACTAAATTTCACAGATCATGAAGGGTAGACAATTAAAGAAATAACTGGAATAAAGAAAATAAAACCCAATTTTTATTTCCATTAAGCCACTCCAATTTTCTCGCAATGATACTACGCAAGACACCAAAATTGTTAGAAAGTCCACTGGTTTCTATGTTTTTAGAACTAAGGCAGAAACCTTTTTTTAAATCCTTTCTTTCCAAATTGATCCAAAATCTATTGGAAAGCCACAAAACATAAATTTCCAAATGACGACAGTTCAAAGAAAAATATTTCAGTGGCCTCATCACATGACTGCCACATTACCCAATTTCCTTGTCAGTAAGATACAAATATTCTCTTGAATTCATAAAGTTGGAAAGTTTCCATTATATTGATTTCTTTAAAATATAAGTATACGTACCCGCGCTGTGTTTCAAAGAAATAAGAGAGAGATAATAAAAACAAATGTATATGAACCATGTGTTACATATTATGAATTTTATATTCTCATGTCGCCATGTATTTAGTTTATTTGAGCACATTAGATCATGTAGATTTTTAAAAATCTAATTATCAGCTCATTTTTTAACTCAATCTATGAGATACTTTCATAACCGCTTAATATAAATTTTAATTTTATTGATTGATTACCACAATTATCTAAGTAAATATGGTCTCTTAAATTACATTTTACATTACAAATTAAATAGAAAGTATAGTAGTATCATATATACGATGATACATCTCCTTTTCTACCAAAAAAAAAAAAAAAAAAAAAAACAGATACATCTCCATTAAATTCTAAAACTCACGAAAATGCAGATAACAAAGCCACAATTTGAAAATTTTAAACTAGCCCATCATAACTTATATATAACACTTCGGCGGCGGCTGGTCTATCCACCTTTTTAGGAAAGGAAAATCTACATGGCATAGCTAACTCTACTACATATTTATATTTAATAGCTATAGTTTAGATTAATTACATCCTATAGCTAAGAGTAATATGTTAAATACAATTAGTAGCTATATATATATATATATATATATATTTTAAACTAGCCCATCATAACTTATATATAACACTTCGGCGGCGGCTGGTCTATCCACCTTTTTAGGAAAGAGAAATCTACATGGCATAGCTAACTCTACTACATATTTATATTTAATAGCTATAGTTTAGATTAATTACATCCTATAGCTAAGAGTAATATGTTAAATACAATTAGTAGCTACATATATATATATATATATATATATATATATATATATATATATTTTAAACTAGCCCATCATAACTTATATATAACACTTCAAGCGGCTTCGGTCTATCCACCTTTTTAGGAAAGGGAATCTACATGGCGCATAGCTAACTCTACTACATATTTATATTTAATAGCTATAGTTTAGATTAATTACATCCTATAGCTAAGAGTAATATGTTAAATACAATTAGTAGCTACATATATATATATATATATATATATATATATATATATAGTGGAATATTTTATTATAATTATTTATAAATTTTTTTTATCTTCACTGTTTATGCTCTCTCTTATGACCGTCGCCGCAGCTCCGGCGAACGAGCTCCGGCCACCACTGTGCAGATCTGAACGGGTCATGGTTGTTGCTGTTGTTGTTGTTGTTGTTGTTACACAACGATGTCGTGATCGACGTCGTGTTGCTATTGCTGTTGGCTGCGCAGATCTGAACTATAGGATGTTGATGTTGCTGTTGTTGGTATTGTTGTTGTTGTGTAACAATGACGCCGTGTTGTTGTTGATGTTGGCTGTGATTGGTGTTGTAACTATTGGTTGTGGTTGGTGTTATTGTTGTTGTGGTTCGCCGAAGAAGTAAGCTCTGGCGATGGCTGTTGTTGTTGTTGTAGCATAAAAGCAAGTGTCGCCGTCTCTCTCTCTTCTCCCTCACTGACGGCGACGACAGCTTTCTCTTTCCTGTCGCTGCTCCGCCTCCCTGCGCCTACCACATTCCGGCCGGATCCGGCCGAATCGCGGTCGATTGCCCGGAGTCAGCTTTCTTTGAATACAATCCAGTGTTGATGATGATGACGGTGACGGCGGTTAGATCTGGACGGAAACAGTTAGATCTGATCCGATTCTGACCGAAATTTTATTTCTTGTATTCTGTTTTTGAGTGTATTCGTTGATTTTATTTCTTGTATACAAATGAATACTGCGAATTTTCAAGTGTATACAAATGAATAGAGTGAATTTTATTTCTTGTGTTCAGTTTTTGAGTGTATTCGTTAATTTTTTTAGTGCAAAATTATGTGTTTTGGGGTATATTTTGAAGGATATTTTTTTTTACAACCGTTTTTAAATATAATAAAGTGAATACAGTGTAAAAATAGCTATAATGAATACAGTTCAGTTGAATACAAATTTCATCAAATTTTACTTACTGTATTCGTGAATATAGCGACGCACCATAGTGAATACAATAAGTAACAAGAGCTGAAATATGTTTGCTACGAGATGTAAATAGGTAAAATGTAGCTAAGCGGCTTAAAATAACCCTTTAAAGTTAGTAATTTATGAAATTTTCCCATATATATATATATATATATATATATATATATATATATATATATATATATATATATATATATATATATATATACACTCAAATGTTAATAAATAGACATTTGTGTTGCATCAAAATTTACATAATTTGTTAATAGTTCATAAAAAATAAAAATAAAACTGAAAAACTGTACTCAAATGACAAAGTTAATTGGCGGCAATTGCCAATTTGGATGGGGCTTTGTCAAGTTCTAAAGATCCACCAATTAAACAATTGTTGTCTAAGGAAATAGAGAGGTGAAACTTTGAGTTAGTTTTATTGTGGTGTTCAATATGTACGTACGAAAGCACTACTACTGAATCTCATTTACTAAAACCAAGTAGATTACAATAAGACAGGTTTTCTATTTCAAGAGTTGTCACAGCTTTTAAAAAAAAATTGACATACTACAATCTGTAGCTCGTCCCACATCCGGAGTTTGGCTATGCTAGCACACCTTTTTCATATTTGTTAAGTAAATAGTACCAATTCACTACAAGAAAGAAGACATTTGCCAATAAAAATATTTTTGTTGCCATAGATAGACTATCATAAAAGAAAGACTTTTAGCGAAAAATATTTTTTTGTTATTGCATAAACTTTTCCCATTGGTCACGTTATTAGAACGACGCAACAACTTTTTTTTATTGTCGAAAGTATTTTTGCAATAAATGCTTAATACTATGACAACAAAATTAACTTGTTTGGCAACAAAAAAAAGTTCATCTATTAAATATTCATCATATATGCCAACAATAAAACTAAGTTGTTGCCAAATATTGAATTTTGCCAACTATATTATTTTTGTTGCCAAAAGAGCTATTGCCATTTCTGTAATTTCTTGTAGTGATTCCTGAAGTCGTGGGCAAGGTCTCCCTGTAGGGAATTGTTTCCGAACACATAGTTCTTTAGAAATAGCTACACGTCAAAAAAAAAAAATTAATAATGCAAAAATCGTTCAAATGCGCACGAATTTAGATTAGCCATATTCAGTTTAAATCCAAATTCAAACATTAACCATAAGTATGCCTGTTAGAATCAATTGGGCAGTTATGAAACATTATAAATAATGGAAGAAGTTCACATCTCATCTCGATGCTTTTGACCCTGTCTCACTTGTTTTAAATTGGGTTGAGCTGCAATTAAAACATAGAATATGAAAATAAGGAGAGAGAAAAAGATTCTAAGAAAATAATTAAATATCGAGTATTAATTGTCTTTTTAACGTCTGTGATATTACTAATGCCTAATAGTCACATCAAAATAAAGTCATTCATTGATTAGTCTAATAGTAAAAATTATTGATTAGTCTCTTCATTACCCTATTTTTCTTTTATATCTAATTTTTTACTTTGTTGATTGAAATTCTTTCATTATTCAAATTTTTTTGTTTTGGTTTTGATTTATTAAATTTCAGTTACGTGGATGTGAATTTTTCATCATAATTCAAAAAACTCATTCTAATCTCAAATTCGTCTTATTAAGCTATACTTTTACACTCATATTTTTCCTCTTTTGTTCCTCCCTTATCATTATTTTGTTATAAATTACTTTAATATTGCAAAACTAATACCTGTTGAGACACTTTGAGATGTCCACCACGTTATGCACTTTATCAGATTGCACCGTGAGTTTGCAAAAGAATTGTGACACACGGAACAATCAAAGCAAAAAAATCTGAAAAAAAAAAAAAACAGAAAAGAACAAAAAATCATAACAAAAAGATAAAAAGAAAGCTGAAACACCATATATGTAAAATTTATTGTTAGTGACGACACTACATATACTGGAGATGTAAGTAAAATTTTAAAAGATCTATGGCTTAGGAGGTATATATAGCAAACATCTAATGTAAATAGGCTAATGAGTTATTGGCAGCCAAGAAACTATAGTACTGAATACATTGGCCAAAATTTCTGCTCAAGATTGCTATTCAAAATTAATTTGATAAATGTTGTAAATAGTCAAAGTGAAAAGTAGTAAGAGAATGGATGCCCATGTTGTTTAGGACATACCCATATCCCTTACTCATTTGATGTTGTGTACAAGTTATCTACTTTACTTTTTGCTACTTTACTTTTTGTCCTATAAATTGCATTTTATTCAATGGAAAGAATACACACAATTGAAAGAAACAAAGGCAGCTTTCCTATTTGCTTCTGCTCTCTCTCCCTTTCTCTTTATATTTTAAAGCTTTGTTAATTGTGTTTTTGCTATATCGCTATTAATTCATAACAATAAACAGTTTTTTGTTGCCGGAATTTAAGAACATATCAATAATCCAAAAGTAATGGTAGGTATATTATAGAGTTGATAACATATATCAAATATACAACATATATACCTTCATTTTGTGAAATTGATGGAGATGTGATAAAAGGAGAAACTATATTAATGTTCCTTCCACCCAAAACATCTCCCAAGTTATATATCAATGTGTACATTTATAAAAGAAAGGGAAACACAATCACATACCTTTCGGGAACGGCTGTTTGTGAGAAACTAACCCATGAATCCTTTCACGTTATTCAAGATTATTTTTGGTACATAGCAATATACATTGTCTAAAAATTGTCAAGTAACTTGTTATTAACTTGCACTCGATCCGCTTAACCAACAAACTGAAAAAAATATTCCATGGTTCGTAGCAATTAGTCCGACCATGTACCATCAAAAGAATAAATAGCTGAATAAAATACTGCTAAATAGCTGAATAAAATACTGCCTTTAGACCACATTGACCAGCTTCAAGGAGCAATCTTATTAGACAGGGAACTCACTGTACTATGCAGGAAAACAGTTTTACTGGAGTTTTGATGGTCAATCAATATGTGAAGGTATGCATGTGCAATGAATAGAAGTGCCGATTTTGAGACTTAGTTTTAAATTATACTGAAAGTTTGAAAACTGACCCCACTTAACTGCAGCTAAATTATTATTATACGTGCACCAGCAGTTTTAAAACTGCCCAGGCACTTATTTTGTGGAAAAAATGTGATTTATTTTGAATAAAGTAAACTTTTTAAGAATCTTATCCCCTACTCTATCGTGCAGGGTCTCATCTCCCCATTTTATGGAAGTGTGAAATCTTGCAGCATGCACTACTATGAAAATATATATAACTTCCCTTGTAGGAAGGAAAAACCACCTTCTTTTAAGGTAAAAATACCTATTTTTGGTAGATATCCTTTTTTTTATATTTTATTTTTTTTCGGATTTAAACTCAACTTTTAAATTGTGGATAATATGTAACATAACTTGAAAAGAAAGGAAAAAACATGCAATAAAACAATTGTTTTTCATGAACCAAATAAGAAAGTAAATACACAATAGGAACATGTATTTGAAAAAAATAACCAATAGCAACATAGAACGTGTCACTATACGATGATTATTTGTATAAATAATTTGTTGCCTATATTTTTTTGGAAATACATTTGCTATAAAAAGGTATCAAAAAAGCATGTTTTATAGAATTTTAAAAATTTTAAAAGCTTAATAGATGGGATAACTATATGCATAGGAGATAAAATGGTGCAAAATTAAAGGAGCACTTAACAACGAAACAACTGATTTTTAATTCAAAATCATTGTTATTTAAATATTCAATATTAATATGATTTTCTTTTTAAAATTCTTTTTAACATTGGCTTAATTTTTAAATTCAAAAACAATAACTAATAACTAATTAACTATTTTTGTCCTAAAACTAACACATGTCTTAATCCTACGCTGCCACTTGTCAAGATCTCAAGGCAAACTATCCTCTTTTTAATAATAACTAGTATACGTACCCGCGCGATGCGCGAAAAACATTAGAAAATATTAATCACGTTAAATTGTGATATGACTTGTTCGAACATATTAGATCATATTGCTTTTTTAAAATTTCAATTGTCATCTTTTTTCTTAATACAGTATACTCAACAAAATCTCAATGAAATTTGAAATTAAGGTAAATGAATCATATAATCATAGAATAAAATCCTTGTGTACTACTCTCCTTTAAATGTAATATAATATATAACATTTAAATACCTAAGCCGACTATTCTCATTGTATTTAATATAGATTTTTTATTATTCGATTTATTTTGGTTTTTAGCTTTAGATTAAAATTCAATTTCTTTTACTTTATTCAACTATTAAACTTATGTGAATAAATTATCTACCTCATCTTTTAGTTGAATTGACATTTTCTTTAGAACAATCTTGTTTTGATATAGGATGAAGTATTAGTCGATTGCGGCTCTGATTATAATACTTTTACATTGCAACTGCGATAACTTGCTGATCTTGATTGCTTAAATTGCATTTTTTCTATTTTTGGTGCACAAAAAGAACATGTAAGACGACATTTTCAGCTCATTATTTTCTTTTAAAGTTTTTAAAAAGTGAAAAGAGGTAAATGAAGGTTATATTTGATTGCTATCATATTAATGGTTCTCCTATTTATCTATACTATTATAAAAGTAAGAAGAATTATATTTTTTAGCATCACCATACAAAAAACTATTTTATTAATTAAGAAGGTGAAATAAGAAATAAAAAAAACATTCTTTTAATTGAATTGATTTAGTAAACTAAACACTTCATCCCTTATGTTCATTGGCTCTAAAAGATCATGCTCCTACCCTTATGTTGATTGGCACAAAAAGATCATGCTCCTATTCATCACCACTTATTGTGCTCTACAAAACAGATTAGAATAATTATTGAACCAAAAAATAGATAAGATTTATAATAATGGGGTTTTAAATGCGATGATATTATGATTTATCTCATAATCTACTATATTCACCGACACTTACAAATAACAAATATTGCAATAATAATATTTACGGATAGTACGATATGACAAGCTTCAAAATGATATCGCGTTCACTTAGGCTTAAGAAAAATACAACACTACTTGCAATAAGTATATAAAATATAAAAAGTCGAACTGAACCTGAAATTGAAAAGTAAATTTGAATTAATGTGAATTACTTGATAATCACTAAGTACTCCACACGACAGATTTTGAACATTTTAACGCGGAAAACGTTTGTAGAACAACAACTCCAAGGTGATGGCCTTGAAAATTTCGAATCTTTTTGTATTAATTCAACATCTTTCTCACCAAATTTAACTTTTGATCTGATCAATACTATGAGAAAAATCAAGATTGATATTGTTGAGTATACATATGAAGAAAAAAAAAAAATACCTCAGCCATAGAGCTAGAGTGAAAAACATACCCGTGTTTAACCTTCTTTTCTTGAAAGTTACCGATGTGAATTAGTTTACCACTATCGTGAAAACCTGTAATGCAATAATCACATATGAAAGATAAGATAAATAATCATTAATTTTGTAACAATTTATACCCCGTATTTACTAAATTGCATAAAGTAGGAGAGGCAGATCAAAAAAGCATGGTCAATGGATTCAGAATAAACAATTTCTTATATTTTTCTTACTATACATCCACTAATAATATTTTTGCTTTTATTTCAAAATAACTTTCGCCAAGAAAAGGAAAACTGAAAACTACATGGACTACCTGTAAATGGGATCAACATAACATTAACTACCAAAACTTGAGAGTATAATATAAAATATACATACATGATTGACATGTGCGTCAGATACGATCCAACGACCATTTGGTGTGAACCTAATGGAATCAACAACTTAGTAACTATACTAAGCTTGTTATCCATCTGCATGTGAATAGCTGAGTCAAAATCAGTCCCACCTCCCTATCAATTGATGATCTTAAGTGTGGAGGAGGAGCCTAAAACTTACTGTCCAGTGTGGCTGCGTCATTTATATATAACTGAGGTTGGATTATATTTTTCTGGAAAAAAAACATTTGCAAAATTCATTTCAAGATAAACTTTGTGTCTAGATAATGATGATAAACTTTAAAGTTGTGATGGACATTTGTTAATAATTTCAAATTAAAAATCATGAACTGGTTAGGAACTTCGAATATTGATTTGGATAAATACGAATTTTAAAAAATAAAGTAAAAAGAAGGAAAGAAAAACTTGTGTTTTAATTGCTACAAAAAAGGAGCCAAAGAACATGTTCTTTGTTGCCTATATTCTCTGGAAATAAAATTTGCAACTCCTAAGAAGGAAGCAGAAAAATGTGCTTTTCTTTTAAATTTAAAATGATCAAGATCTATGAATCCAAAATGTATAAATAGATAGCATAAAGTACGACTTAAATTTATTATACAAAATATTCTTTCATTGTGAGATGAACCATGAACACTCCCACAAATGAACTTAAATGATCAAGATCCACAAATCTGAAAAGCACCAACTTGTTACGTTCCTTAGCCTTCACTTGACATATAACTCTCAATTCTTCCAGCAACATTTTTGTGATTAATATTTCTCCTGGATAGACATGTAAAAGAAATCTACCAGATATGCTCTTGATCATGTTCTATTCACCTCCGCAAATGCATTTAATGGCATCCCTAACTGCAAATCCAAGCGTGCATAAACCATGCAGTTTTGGACGACAAAATCCTACAATTTCTGCAACCATAGGATTTGAATGCAATATATTTTCTATCATAACTCACATTTTCTATTTCAAAAACGGTTGATTTACCTTTATCATGCAATCCAGCAAAAAAATGTGTTTCATGATCAATTGCTATAATGAAGGAGCCCCAAAAGAACTTGTATGTGTGTTATTGAATTTAAAAAATGTAGAACTTAAAACTAAAGTTATACGTGAGAGATAATGGTGCAAACATTTGGAGCTCTCAACAATGAAACAACTAAATTTCAATTCAAACTTAAAATTAACTACACTCACAAAACGGGGAATGGGGAAGTTACGTATGTGAAAGCTTTTGGTTGGTTTAGGTTAGTTTTTTTTTTTCTTGGTCTTTTCCTGATTTTATCCCTTTTTTTAAAAAAATAAAAAGTGTATATTGTGTGTTTGTGTGTGTGCTTAGTGGGTGAGTGATTGGTGAGGACGTGGGGGGAATAGGGAATGGGGTCGTACAGTTTTTGTTTTTTTAATTTTCTATTTTAAATTAAATTGGTAACTTTTCATCAATTCAATTATTTTTAAATTTAATTTCAAACAATAACTAATAAGTAACTAATTAACTAATTATTGTCCTAAAACTATCCTCTTTTTAATAATATATAGATATAGAAGATTCTTAGTTCTTTCTTGCTAAAGCATCAACAGATACGAACATTTGAAACGATTACAACAAGATACTTGTTAAAGCCCAAGAAAACCAACGGTTGAGCAATATGGTTGCTCTTGTTGTCTTTCTCAACTATCGCAGATAAAACAATTCATTAAAATTATTATCTTTCTGTTTCTCAATTTGATTTAATAAAACGGCAAAGTTTTTATATCTTAAACCGTACAAATTCAAACAGATTTTTTTTTTTAAAATCAAACAGAACTATTCGGTGTTTTTATTATATCTTCAAATCAAAGAATAAATTAGAGTAAAAAATCACAAGGATTTTAATCTCCAAAACAGGAATAAAAAACCACAATAGTTTTAGTCTCCAAAATGGAAGTGCAAAATCACGAAGATTTTAATCTCCAAAAGTGGGAGTAGAAATTACGAAGATTTTGATATTATTTTCAAATGACTTTACAACTAAACTATTTTGTATCCGTTAAACGTTACAATAGTTTGATATATTATAGTTTTCAAACAAACATATGTATATCTTTATTGATCCAAAATAATATACATATAATTACCATTTTCATGATCTCAAAATATTTTTCAAGTATTAATGTAAGACTAACTCATACTTACAACATTAAATATTCCATTTATATGGTATCACTACAAGAAATAAGGCCTTTAACGAGGGGAAATTCGGTCGCCAAAAGGCCTAATCCGGTCGCAATTAGTCAATAACGACCGGATTAAATCCGGTCGTCACCGGTCATTAAAAGCTCGTCGTTAAAGGTTAACGATCGGATCAAGATCCGGTCGTTAACCTTTAGCGACGACAAAATTCGTCGTTATACCTTCTTCAACGTCCAAATTTCCCTTCACTGATTGTCACTCCAATCAGTAAGAACCTTTAATTACGACGACTTATCCGGTCATTATAAGTGCCTTTAGCGACCGAATTCTCCCTTCACTAATTGTATGTTAACTTTCAACAACCAAAAATGCATCATTAAATAATTACGAATTCAAAGAATATATAAAAGTAACCAAAACATACCAAATAATATCCATATAAAAGTTCATCGTTATTAAACAGAACTAATCATCATATTACCAAAAATGTACAGAATATGACATTGTATTTGTCAACTCTTAAGAAAGAAGAATATGTGTAGCATATGCAATGGAACATCTCTAAAAGCCTCCTAGGAAAAAATTTCTTCGACTCCAACTTATTCTTTAGCATGTTCTGTTGCTTATACTTGCTTCACACTTTCTTCATCGACAAGCTCCGGTGTTCAAAAATTCTTTATCTGTTAAAAGAATAAGTTCATGTAAGTATAGTAACAAAACTCTCAATAGCTATTACTTAATTTTTCTCCTTTTCTTTTCCAACGGAGTTAATGACAAATAAAGCAAACAAAACTTTAATGAATTGTCCAAATAAATTCATTCCACAAGAAAACTAAATTGATTGGAACTATCCGAAGAAAGCAAACACAACTTATTCAGCAAGAGAACACCAACAACAATCAACATAGAATGAGAAGAAAAAACTGAAATCAAGAGTAACCACACAAAAGAGAAGCCAAAATAACTTCTAGGAACTGTCCAAATAGATTTATTTGACGAGAGAACTATCAACAGAAAGCAAACACTGTAGTTATTCATGTTGCAACATTGTCACAGTTAACATGACATATTGAACTTTATTTAGAACAAAATATAATAGCAAAACTATACTTCATATTAAATCAAAAGGATGTTTTCTTGGACTAGTACATCATCACAACTTGAAATATTTACCAACTATTATCACCTTTACATTATGGGCTTTACACTAAGACGAGCCTAGCTTTTAACCAACGAGATGAACATTTATGCCAAATACTTTTGTATATGCTTACTACTCATAGGATAAATGAGGGACAAGAAAAGCATGATAAACGAAAGAACTCCGTGACCAATGAAATCTAAATCGCAGTGTCTCATGAGTAACTCACGGATCAAATAAAGCCTCAACTTATATGTATATAAATTTCTCTTACGCTACAAGAATGACAAATGATAATACTCAAGTGTTCAAACAAACAGGAAATACGACCAACATAAATTGACCAAGCAAAAGAATTACCTGTCAGTGTCTAGAAAGTGACATGAGGAAACCATTAGCTGAGAATAAAGCATAATATAAAAGGAACTGCCGCAGCTCCATGGTTCTCAAGGGTCTCGCACAAAGCTCCATGTTTTGCTCCATTCGTGTAAAACAGAGAAATAATAAATAGGGAGAGAGAGAGATTAGTGAAACAATTTAAAAAAAAAAAAATCAATGCTTGGCAATATACACTACAAAAAGGGGGTAATTTGCGGAGGTTGAAAGTTGCAATTTGTGGGGGTTTTAGCCTCCTCAAGCAATTAGCGGAGGCTAAAACCCCCGCAAATTGCAACTTTCAACCTCCGCAAATTACCATTTTTTTTAGTGATACTCCTATTCATTGATGTATAGACTAAAAAATAATCTCATTCTTTTCCTGAAAAGGACAAACGAGTCCTCCAACAAGAATACATAATATATTTATGCATAAACACAATGAAGGATTATGTGTCGAGATCAAAATCTCTATATTAGGATCCTAAATTATATTTATTAAAGTATAAATTTTATCATTGAGTCTGGGAACCTGAGGCAAATTTTCTAAGTGCAAGCTCGAATCCAATAATGCACTCCAAGTAAACAAGAGTTTTAATCACTCAAACTTACCATCAAAAGAACTTTCAAACAACAAGACAGGCTAAATCACGTAGCGGGAACATATTTCAAACAATCTTATTCGTATTACTTACTTATATGCTCATTTTCAAACCAACTAAGGGCTAAGACCTTACAGGAACTTATTAGCACAAAAATAAGTCTTCTTGGTTTTCTAGAAATACACTTCAAACTTACTGGACTATCAAATTCATTTCTAGTATAACACAGGCTCTAAAGTGGTTGTCCAAATATGTTCTTGAATGTCAACAAAGAGAATCAAGATAAAGATTTACATAAAGAAGTTTTTCATCAAATAAAGGTCTGACTAAGCCATTTAGACCAGTTTTAAAACTCGCACGTATCAGACAATTGTAGTGACATTTCAGTCATAAAGAAGCACACCTTTTGTGTTAGATAATGGGTCCATTAGAAACATAGAGTAAATCAAGCATGTATTCATCATACAAGGGCAAAAATGAAACGAGAAAAAAATGAGATACAATATTTCTTAATAGACAATGAGCTAGGATTACAGAGGATTAAGATATATCGACACTAGCATAGCGTAGCTCGGATTGTTAACAACAAGCCCTTAGAAGACAAACCCAAATGTCTAATACATTTTTAAACTTAGCAAGTATAAATCAACCACATATTACTTCAATGATTCGGATAACTTCTCGTCCAAAGAGATTAGGTGATGATTTCTCTTAACAGAATCCATATGGCATGACTTGAACACCTCACTTTGCAATTTTTTAACATAATCTTCCACAAAAAGAGTAGCAACTTGAAGAGTACCTTAATGTAAGAGTTTAAAATAAAAATTGGCTAGTCATTAAGAAAAATAAAGTTTCATATTGGTTTAAGGACTTGAGC
Organism: Lycium ferocissimum; assembly: GCF_029784015.1. Classification (NCBI taxonomy): domain Eukaryota; kingdom Viridiplantae; phylum Streptophyta; class Magnoliopsida; order Solanales; family Solanaceae; genus Lycium; species Lycium ferocissimum. The sequence continues at coordinate 77,266 of NW_026724788.1, forward strand.
CATAGTCCTTAACTTCCCACGAGTCATGAATTAACTTGGAGAGAGTTCGAAACATATATGTATATAAGCACCAAGTATGGTAAATGTAGCACACTCACTAGTTTTCAAAGTACATAACAAGCTAATGTAAGGTGTGACACCATAGAGCCTATATGTTCTTGGCACAGCCAGGTAGTCAGAATACAAATACAGCTAAAAATGATTTCTAACAACACCGATATGCAGGATGGACATACAAATTATTCTCTATTACTTATGGGTTTTAAAAATCCCCCAGAAAACATAAGCATACGATTACTAATATTTGAACATGTCCTGAAGCCATGAAGTATCATACAAGAAGGAAATATGCATCTCTTAAATAGAACAAACTTCCTAGAGTCATGATTTCTAGTCTATCAAATAAACCCTGAAAGCATTTCTGCCCGTAAATAGCATGAGAGTTTATTTATGAATTAAATAAGAAATAGAAAATGATGATTCCATTCAACGGATGATTTAAAGGTAAATACAAGAAAACTTAGCAAAAATCAAGTCCAGGTAAGACATTATAAAGTCCAGTTAAACATAAAAATAATGATTAACTTATCATTGTAAGTCACATATAAAAGAAAGCACAAGAGTATCCATTCACGGATCATATGAGCTATATCTAAACCCATGAATCCATAATATTTCGAAGATACTCTAGATCAAAATGATAATGTCATATAATGCGAGTTCACAAGATAAGACCAAGAAGTTTGAGATCCCAATCAAATATCAAGTAGGACACGCTAGTTGTTTCGACAATATAATACTATATCAATTCACTTTTACTTTTATGAAAATCTAAAGTAGAATGGAAAATCATCAGGAAACATAACATTAATTAAACTAGAAGACCCTCACCCATTCCATGTGATTGAGAAGTGCAACACTATTTAGTCTCAAATTAAAAATTAACCTAGAACTTTAAATTTGAAAAAAAAAAAAAAAAAAAAAGAAACTCTACAAAATAGTATGCAAACTAGAAGAAGCCTAGAACTATAGATCTCAAAATCCAGATCATCATAAATCACCAATAATCAAGATATACCCATTTATACTTCGATTTATAAAAGCAGCAGTAGATGAATTGCCTCCAAGAGGCTTACTTCGTTTAACTTTAAAATCATCAGACGATTCTTCAGTTACAAGAACCAAGGAAAAACTAAAAAGTTATTCGCGCTTACGGAAAAGAAATTGATAACCAATTACCACAATCTTCCATATAAACTAGCGACGCCCTAATGTGTGTGTGTGTGTGTGTGTGAATTAGGGCTAGAGAGAGACCTGGAAAAGTGAATTGTTACCTGTGGTGTGAGAGACATGGGCGTTTTGTTGATGACCAATTTGAAACCCTCGGTGTTGTCTAGTTTCATAATGTAATTATATCACATACAAGAATCGAGAGGTAGACTGATCACCCGATTTCGCATGACCAAGATGCAAGCGGTATTGGAGATTAGGGCTCGCAGACAAATTCTGATTTGGAAGAGAAGGAATGGGGTTTCCACGAGTAGGAGATTGTAATTAAACAAAAAAAAAAAGTACTAAAAGAAAGTTAGCCAAATGATAAAAGAATTTGTTAGAATAGCAAAAATAAATATATACGGCGCTCTTTTATCTAGTTTTAACGACCGATATCACTACTTTCAAAGACTGGAATTTATCCTTTCGTTGTTTCTAATTTAGAAATTGATTTCAACGACCGAAAAAATATCTTGTCGTTATATATACACTTATAACAACTGGATTTATGACCCGTTGTTAGGAAGTGGTCGTTAAAAGTGAGATTTCTTGTAATTATGCCTACTAGCAAAATGTATACCAACAAATCGATTTCATTTGGTAGGCAGAGTAGTAAAATTACCATAAATCCCATTTTCCTTATCATTAGCATGCAAATAGAATATATTTTGAGATCATCACTTAATAAGTATCACCCTAACATTTATAAAAAATGAATTTCATAAGTCATAAAGGACAGAAAATTAAAAAAGAGCAGAATAGAAAGAGTAGAATTCGATTTTTGCCACTTTCTTCTTGTTAATTGCTTTAATTTTGACCACTTTTTGTCATTGCAGGATAAAATTCCTTGCAGACAGGTATCGTATCTCAGCATTTTTGTAAGATTAACTTGATGCATACCAGGATCTTGAACATGATAATCTTACAGAGAGACGTTACAGAAAACATACCTGATGCGGAAGACATTATCGCATAGAAGAGCGGAAGTGTTAGTTTGAAATTGGTTTCTACCTCCTTTCTCTAGCCTTACGTCACCACAGCCATCAGCGATGGAAAAGATTAGAGATTTTGTGGCAACTCTAATGGGTGGAGGGAGGACCAATTTATAGGAGTTGTGATTAAATCCGGTACGTCCATCAAGTAACCGATCTAACGGACAAGATTTATTCTTCATTAAATATTAGTCATGGGCTTTACTTTAATTGGGCCACACATAAGAATAATAAAAATTCTTACATTTCTCCCACTTCCAATGACCACATAACACTAATATTTAACGACATAAACATTAGTTGCGCATAAAATAAATCTCTTATATAACGTCCATCATACATACCATAATATGACAAACTACTAATGCGAGTTATGGCGGTTATACATAATTTTGTGCTAGTTACTCTCTTCCATATACTACAACATTAGCAACTACTAGGTAAGCTATAAAACATTTAACATTATGGTCCACAATAATGTCTCATTGAGACTCATCCTGTAATATCTCAAAACAATAATGTGTACACCATTTTGAGAAACAGGAAATTCATTAATGTATATCAGAAACACATAATTGAGCTCAGAGTGTCAAAACATCATAAGCACATCAGTCATAAGTACAACCAAGACTCATTATATGTACATATTCTTTAAATGTCTTTGATTGAAAACTTTCATTAATAGATCTACAATCATGAGATCATTTTAGTAGACACTCTTTATTTCTAAATCTTCCTTTTGATGACAATGTACTTTTATTTTCACAAGTCTGGTACCTCTAGAGTACTTGTCATTCTTAGAAGAACACTACTACAGACTAATCATCATAAGTTCCAGCGGCTTGGTAATGTCGTCGACAACCCCAAGTCTTGAAATAAAGTTCTGCAATCATTAGCGTGAATAGTGACTTCAAACATAATGTCACAAATTTTACTTCCATGAATTGTAATATAATGAGAGTTTATTTAACATTATTTCACACCATTGTTCCTTCACATAATAGGAACAAATATTTAAGTGTGATTTTAATTGTTATTTTTAACTGTCAAAAATATTTGGTAAAACTGAATCCGAGTATCCAGTCAACTTTCATTATATTGGATCTCATATACATAAACATTTATCACTTGTTCCTTTCAGGTACCACAACACTTTATGCATCTTTTCATTGTCAAATTATAGGTGAATACATATGCAATCTCTCTAGAGTTTTAAGAGACACAAATTCAGAGACAATCCATCAATTACTATGACTTATTATGAAATATCTTATTCATGTCAAAAGTTGTCTCACTTGTATCTTTCATTCTAAAAATCTTTGAGAGAAAACTTTCATGTACAATCACCAAATCATTAGCAGCAAGTAATTATATATTATCAACATATGGGTTAAAATATAAACATACCCCCACTGATCTTCTGGTATATTCACCGATTAACGGTACTTTTCTTAAATTCATAAGATATTATGGTATCATTAAACTTTATATACCATTTTCGTGAGGCTTGTTTGAGTCCATATATTGAATTCTTTAATTTACACACCATTTGACCTTTTCCTTTAATTTCGAAACCCTCTGGTTGGTCCATATAAACTTCCTCCTCAAGGTCTCTATTAAGAAAGGTAGTTTTCACATCCATTTGGTGTAACTCTAAATCATAATGAGCCACCAAAGCCATACTAATTCTTAACGAGTCTTTCTTTGAGGCCGGTGAAAAGGTCTCTTTATAATCAACGCCTCCTTTCTGAGTATAACCCTTGGCAACAAGTCTGGCTTTATATCGTTCAATATTGCCATTTGAATCACGCTTGGTCTTGAAGACCCAACCACACTCGATTCTTTTAGAACTTTCTGGCAATTCAATGAGATCCCAGACTTTGTTGTATTCCATTGATTTTAACTCTTCTTTCAAGGCATCAATCCATTTGTCAAACTCAGTACTTTCTATGGCTTGTGAAAATAAAATTGGATCTTTATTAAGTCCAATGTCAAAATCTGACTCTTGTAAATAAACCACATAATCGTATGGAATAGCCGATTTTCTTTCCCTTTGAGATTTTCTCAATGGCACTGTTTGTGGTTTATTTGCGTCAGATATTTGTGAGTTAGTTCCTTCCTGGAGTATTTCATTCAAATGTTGTTCAGTATTGTCAAAGTGTTCTTCGACAACGGGAACAATATTTGTCATTGGTGTGGAAGTAGGCACATTTATAGGCAATGGCACATTAACCCTTACCTCATTTATTTTCACACTTTGTCGTTCGACACTGCCACTAACTACACCATTTTCAATTAATCTTGCTTTACCTGTTTCAACAATTCTTGAGCTATGGTTTGGATAGTAAAACCTATACCCTTTAGATATCTCTGGGTAACCAATAAAGTAACCACTTACTGTTCGAGAATCTAACTTCTTTTCATGTGGATTATAAATTCTAGCCTCCGCTGGGCAACCCCAAACATGCAGGTGCCTTAAACTAGGTTTCCTTCCAGTCCATATTTCAAAAGGGGTCTTTGTAACTGCCTTACTAGGAATCCTATTTAATAAATACACAGCAGTACTAAGAGCATACATCCACAAAGTTTTGGATAATGAGTAATTACTTATCATACTCCTAACCATATCCATAAGTGTCCGATTACGCCTTTCTGCAACCCCATTTTGTTGAGGTGTTCCTGGCATAGTATACTGTGCACATATACCATGTTCCTTGAGGAACTTTGCAAATGGACCTGGACATTGTCCCGATTCGCTCTAGTTTACATAAAATTCACCACCTCTATCTGACCTAATGGTTTTCACTTTTCTATCTAATTGCTTTCAATCTCATTTACGTACACTTTGAGGGCGTCCGTTGCTTGGGATTTTTCTTTCAGCAAGTAGATATATCCATAACATGAAAAATCATCGATAAAAGTGATAAAATGTTTTTCTCCAGCAAAATATGGAACATCAAAAGGTCCGCAAATATCAGTGTGTATAATTTCAAGAAAGTTCGGGTGCTTCTTCTGGCACCTTTCTTACTATGCTTGGTTTGCTTTCCCTTAATGCAATACAAACACATATCAAGATCAGTAAAATCTAGATTCGGGAGAATCTCATTCTTTACTAATATTTCTAACCTTTCTTTGGATATATGATGCAAACGCCTGTGCCACAAGTAAGCGGAACTTTCATTCATTGAACTACGTTTAATTCCAACATTTTGATGTATAGCAAGAAGGGATTCGTAAAAAAATATTATTGAGTTTCAATTTATATAAACCATCAATAAGAACACCAAAACCATAAAAAACAACATTTTTATATAAATTGAAACATCTATGTTCAAACTTAAAATCAAATGCAGAAACATCAAGTCTTGAAAGAGAAATCAAATTCTTAGAAATTGAAGGAACATAAAGAGTCTGTAATAGATCAAGGTAATGTCCAGTCTCCAAGATTAAATGATAAGTCCCTATGCCTTCAATTGGAGCCTTCAATGATTTCCCATGAACAAGAAATTCTTATTTAGATTTGTAGTTTGGATCATAAGAAATCCTTACAACATAGTGGATACATGAGTAGTTGCACCAGAATCAAGCCACCAAGTATTATTAGGAACTTCTACTAAATTTGATTTGAAACATACAAAAGCACTAAAAGTAACTTTCTTTTCGAACCAAACTTTACGTTTCTGGCAATCTTTCTGATAGTGCCCTTCCTTTCTACAGAAACGAGACACATCTGCCTTAAGTTCCTTATGAGTATCCTGTTGAACTTTAGCAGGTGCTTTCTTCTTCTTGAACTTGTTGGCCTTCACTTTAAGTCCTTTACCAGCTCCTTGACCCATGAGGTTAATAGAATGACTTTCTTGTTTCTTAAGTCTTGATTCCTCCTGAGTAAGCATACTAGAAAATTCACTAACATCCCACTTATCGTTAATGGTGTTATAGTTAATTTGGAATGGTCCATACTCATGAGGCACTGAGTTCAGAATAAACTGAACCAAGAAGGAGTCATCCACAAAGTCTGGAGTCTTGCTGCAATGTTAGTCATCTCGATGATGTGATTTTGCATACTTCGCGAGCCATCAAACTTAATGGTCGTGAGTTCAATCATTAGTGTACTAGCGAGGGACTTATCAGCAGAACGAAAACGTTCTTCCACAAACTTCAGGTATTCCCTGACACTTTCTGTTTGTGAAATAGTACTCTTATTGTTATTGACAATAGTTATTCGCATAAACATAAGGCTCAATCTGTTAGAGCATTCCCATGCTTTATGGAATAACTTCTCACCCTCACTGCTCGTATCAGTAATGACAACAGGTTTATCTTTCAGTAGAGCCAAGTCAAGATCCATAATACCTAAGTGAAACTCGACTTGATCATGCCTCATAGAGAAGTTCAATCGGTTGAACACAATAACAGATGAAGCAAACGAATGAAGAGAAATAGATGCAAAATAGATATACAATAATATGGATTCAACAAACAAAAAAAGTATATCGTTATTCTCCTTTGGGTAGATACAACGACACACTATCATAGTTTAAATGGCATTTAATCTTTAATAGGCAATTATATATTCTTAATCAAATATATACGACATCTTTGGACATACAATATATATTTGACCAATAATATTAATTTACCTGATCATATTCACTAGCCATAGAATAATTGATTCGCCTTTGGGTTAATCCTTAAGTTCTAGCAATAGTGAATGTCAATTTATCCATCTATTTTCAATAATAGATATTTCATTAGTTTAATGGACAAACGACAATGTTCGTATATGCATGTCTTTCACAAACATATTAGTTTGGCCACTTTGGTGACTAACAAACTATATAGACTTTAATACATGCATAAACTAAATTTAGCAATTATGTACGTACATTTCAAACATTCTAGTTTGGCCACTTTGGCGACTAACAAACTATAAAAATATGATCACGTACATAATATAAATAATAAATAACTTTATACATGTACAAATCATAAACATTCTAGTTGCCACTTTGGTGACTAACAAACTATATAAACATAATGCATGCATAAAGTTAACATGAATATAATGTATGTGTAGACATTAAACATTCTAGTTTGGCCACTTTGGTGACTAACAAACTATTTAACTTTAAAACACATACATTAATTGTTGTCTAATGTATGAAGCACATTAAATACTTTAATGAGCCCCAAACAAAATAACTTTATGGCCCAATAAATAGATATCCAATACGGTCTAATAAATCAAATGACTAATAGAAATCGTAACCTAAATTCCTTCTCACAGGAGCTTGCACAATACGGTATTGGGAGGAAAGAGCTGATTACTTGAATCGGATATAGAACCATCAGATATACTAATTTGCCATGTATGAACAAACCGTGGGCTTAAGGACAAAATTTGCTTTAATACTTTAATAGTCCACTTTAATTACATATTTATGCAAGAATCCTGATTAGTTCATGTGTGACTTTCTACCGTTCTCAAATTGTTTAAATAAGGAGACAATCATAATTGCAGAAAGTAAAAACCTTACGGCCTTTCGAACGGTGCCACACTGATAACGTTCTTGGCGAAGATTTGTATCAACTTTGGTATACATATATATTTTAGTAATTCAAATAGATCTATATGAATCATATAAATTCACCCAAAACTAAAACAAAAACCTTGTTGTGTTCCGTAATGCATCATTCCAGATTCTTTACTCTTCTATTTAGATTAGTTTTTCAACTATGCATCATGAAAGTAATATCTTTATAATCTAAGATTATCAATTCATACAATCTAGGCTCTGATACCACATGTAAGATTAACGTAATGCATACCAGGATCTTGAACATGATAATCTTACAGAGAGACGTTACAGAAAACATGATAATCTTACAGAAATCGTACCTGATGCGGAAGACATTATCGCATAGAAGAGCGGAAGCGTTAGTTTGAAATTGGTTTCTATCTCCTTGCCCTAGCCTTACGTCACCACGGCCGTTAGCAATGGAAAAGATTAGAGATTTTGGGGGAGGACGAATTTATAGGAGCTGTGACTAAATCCGATACGTCCATCAAGTAATGCGATCTAACAGACAAGATTTATTCTTCATTAAATATTAGTCATGGGCTTTACTTTAATTGGGCCACACATAAGAATAATAAAAATTCTTACAATTTTACTGTGTAAAATTTTATGTTGCGATTCAATCTTGGTTAGTAATGTTATCTCCATTAACCAAGAAATACATTTCTGCAAATTTCCATATGCCCTTTTGTTGCCCGATCAAAGTGATCATCAACTTCCAGCAAAGTAATCTACAATTTTCTTCTCCGTTTTCAATGCCTTTTCTCTTCAGAGTATTTTTTTTTTTCAAAGTGTTGTTGATTAACAACAAACTGTTTAAATGCTCTGCGAGTTCGTTTTTCATCTTCTACATGATGGCTAGTGCCGAACTCATGTTCATCGCCATTTTCGTTCACCAGTATGAGCGCAATACAAACTGCAAAACAGTAAGAGTGCAACACCACTCTCACAACTATAAATTAATTTAAATTCTTTTAGATTGTTAGTATACTATGTCAAAAAATAAGTAAACCAGTAAACGAAAATAAACTGGAAAACAAAATGAAAATGCAAAAACTTTTAAATATCCGAAACCACAGAATTCATTGTGTTTCCTTAAGGAATTTAATCCCCTCACTGTACCAAGGTTGTGGATTATTTCCTCTTAAGATAAAACGGATATACCTGTTGATGGCGTAGTAGTACCTCAAACTCCACCAACTCCGACCAAAGAAAATCACACAAGACTCGATTTTTTATTTGTAAGAAAGTATGCAAAAGTTCAGAAATTCAGTAAAATGAGGCTATTCCTCTGAATTTATAAATAATGAAAGATTGAGATGGAGAGTTGCAATTCAAAAGGTGCTTTTTGGGTGCACTCCAAAGGGTACCGTTTCTCATTTCTCATTTCTCATTCACACCTTAAAATCCTAATATTTTCCTAATAAGATTCTATTTTCAACTCGTATATGTTTTCCGAATCTAAAATATGGTGCCATTTTTACTAATATATTTAACTGGTAAGAGTAAAAGAGCAAAGGAAAAGAAAATAAAGGAAAGAATTAAAATGCATTGGTGTCTATATAACAATGGAGTACATAATGTATGCATGTAATAATTAAGGTGCCTTTCGGCATGAACAGATGCAAGTATCTTCAAGTAGTCCTAACTAAGGTTTGAAAAGATTCCTGAAAGTACTACAGCTTTCGTAAAAGGCTAGGGTGAAAGCACGAAGACAGAACGCTATAGGATTTGAATTTCTATCGCTTGACCAGAAAGTCCTACAACTTTGAGGAAAGTCTGGGGTGACTTTTAGGAAGCGCGAAGACGGAAGACACTATAGGAAATAAATTTCTATGGCTTGGTTCGAAAGTACTACAACTTTCGTAAAAGGCTAGGGTGATTTTTAAGAAGCGCGAAGACGGAATCATCGTAGGAAACAAATTTCTATTGCCTGAGAACCCCCATCTTCCTTTTTTTTTCTTGAGAACATACCTTTCCTCTTTTTTTTTTGGGGGGGGGGGGGGGTTGAAATCAGGGGTAAGATATTATTGGTGACAATGATTGTTCAATACCATGCTAATAGACAAGTACTAATGCCACCACTCATCACTATTGCCTGGAGGGTGCATAAAATAGGATATGTGATGTTAATATTTTGAAAGCTGAAGTCCTCTTTCTGTACCATCCTTGGCTACTTCCTTCTTTTTGTCAAGTTCAGTCATTGTTTGAATTTGACAGGAGTTCGCATCAACTGATGCGTCAGGATGGAGAACGGCAAGGTAAGGCAGAGCTACTAGTATGTATAAGGCTTCGGTTTGTGTCTCTTGTTTCCTACACGGAGTTAGCTCACGTAGGCTTAGAGACATTGGACTAAATGACGTTCATATGAAAGCTCAAAATTCATCTCAAGGTGGAGATTGTGAAGTTGAGAAGATATTCAAGCCAATTCCTACTCAAAAGCGGAAAGAAATAAAAGGAAACTTTTTTCTTTGTTGATTTTTGAGTGTTATTGGCATTTAGATCCTTTCTAGGAAAGGATTAGACCTACTAGTATAAATACATGCTAACTAGGATTTATTAAGTAGGACAGAACATAAAACTTAAGAGTATTCAATCTTGTAACTTACTTTCTCCCTTGTTATTAATAAAAGTGCCAGTTGTTCTCCGTGGACTAGGATCACATTCACATCGATCCGAACTACGTTAATTACTATATTTTTATCATTTCAGCGCTAACACAGTGTAATTACAAGTGTGCTATTTGGTTGCACAAGTGTAATTACACAGTTAGTTTAATTTTAAAATAAAATTTAATTATAAAAAATTTAAAATTAATATTTAAAATATATTTGCCTTTATAAATAATATTAAATTAGTTATTTAATAACACATTGTTTCTTGAAAATATATTAATTAAGAATCATATATTTGTAACTAGTATTGTAAAAAAATAATTGCTATATATTTTTCAAATTAATAATATTTAATTTTAATTAATTATAAAACATAAAAGAAGACTTTTTTTTGTGAGAACATCATGGATTGGACGTTTGACAAAAAAATAATATTTATAAATATAATGCCATAACATTATTCAAATATTTGACACAAAAAATCCATCAAATGTAAGTGAAAAATAAACTTCATGCAATGTGAAAGCAAATAACTTAAAATTGAAAATATAACCTAAAGTCAGAATCCAAAAGAAAAAGTTTAACATAATACACTTATATCAAATTCCAACATTACATAAATAAGTTCCAACGTAACTTAAGTAAACAATTCAAAAGAAAGGAAAAATATAAGTCTATAACCTCATTCATAACGAAATACTATTTTAATAACGTCACTCATTAGATGTCAAGTTTGTTAATTTTTTTTTTTTAAATTAAGGCCCCAGGGGCTATTTTATAAATTATAGAAAATAAAGGTCTTGTAAGAAATCCTACAAAATAAGTCTATCCTAAGGAAAGAGTAAAGAAAAATGCAAAAAGTAAATACCTAAAGTGGAAACTAAGCTGCCGGTGGTGAAGCTTGCCTTCCAAATCCGACTCCATATCAAGACCCATTTCATTTGTCTTCTATCCTTGGTGTTGGCTTGGAGCTGATGAAGATGGTCATTTAAAGCACGCCCCAATATTGTGAAGAGGCAGCTGAAATCCCAAATTTTTGAATTTGGCAATTTCAATGACTCGTTCTTTGCCTTTATTTGTCAAATTGATTTCTGTTGTTGTTCTTTTTGTACCTCCGATTTCTTCTTCAGTGCATTTCCTTTTCGATTTGTGTAAAAGCTCTAACTTGTGATTTTGTTCCTGCATATGTGAGTTCTCCGATTCCGCCTTGTATGTTGCTTGCGGGAGCTAAAACTTGATGATTTCAGCTGGTGTTGCTTAGAATTCTTTGTCAGATTTGAGCTCGTTCCTCATCTTCAAGTTTTCGACCTTTGCGATGTCGATATCCATGAAATTTGTTGTTGTATCCTCTCTTCTTGCTTGTTTGTAGTTCTTGCAGTTGTCTCGATTGGCTGATTTGTTGGTGCTGTTGTTGAATTGAATAGAATGAATCTACCTGTTGGTCTGTTAATTTTGATTTCTTGGTTTCTGTTGATGTTGTTGTTGTATGTGTTTCGTTGTTTGTTCTTTCACTGTTTCTCCATCTCGATGCCACCCATATCATGGTTGTTTGCTGCTTACAAACTTTTGTATCCCTCCATCCAAGTTGAGTGTATTCAAGACTTATGTGACTCCATTTTCGCTTTTACTGCTGCATTCCATAGGAATTTCTCTTCTCTGAAGTCTGATGTTGGACCTAGTTCCTACTACATCCTTTTGAAATTTGTCCAATAGATTGAGTACCCAAAGGTACTGGTACCACACAAAGTACAAAAAACAAAAGGATTAGTATGAAATTTAATCTGGTTGTATTCCTGTGCTCTCTCTTTCTATGTTGTTGCTGTTCCATAATTGTTGGTGCTTCCTTCATGTTTGCCCTTTCCAGCTTGTCCTTGTATTGCCTCCATTGAGTTGTTGAAAATGTTATACCTGCATCAATAAGCAAACTGTTAGTAATAATAAAGTCCTCCCTATTCTCCTCCCAAAGGATTTGAATAGGAGGATCTACTCTATTTCTGCCTCCTCCTTTCCTTTTCATAGCCTGATCCCTTTCTTGATTCTCAAATACAGCCCTTCCAACTTATCACTATTTACCAATCTTCTTCCATGGCTGTCTAATTCTTTAAAATTATTAGCCACCACATTTCGCAGTCCAAAGCCAAATTAGCTAAATAATCCGCCACCTTGTTTCCTTCCCTGTATATGTGTTGAATCGCCACTGTTTTCCTCTCTATGATTTCCCATATTTCCTCCACCAAGCTTACAATTTGCCAAGCGACTTCCCATGTCTTCTTGATGATATTCATTAGGAGAAGAGAATCTGTTTCAATAATAATTCTTTCCTCCTGAGTGTTATCCAAATATTTGAGAGCCCGTAGGATTTCCATTGCTTCTGCTTGAGTGTTAGTGTTATACCTCTCATTTTCGTATATTGGAACATTCCGAGTTGATGGCGGAAAGTTAGGGACAAGACTACTTTGGGACAAGAAGTCGAGTTGATGGCGGAAAGTTAGGGACAAGACTACTTTGGGACAAGAAGTCGAGATCTTTAACTACGATTTTATGTTACGTCATGAGTTGCTTGCAAGTGTTATTGGCATGGGACATTAGGGAAACATTTGGGGCCAAAAGGTTACCTTAGAAAGTTAAAAATTCATCAAAAAAAAGAAAAGAAAGAAAGGAGAGCCATGTGGCCGGCCACATGGATGTGGGCCATGGCCACATGGAAGGTAAATATATGTATAGAGAAAGATGACTTATTAGTCATCTTCATCATTTTCTTCCAAGGAAAGTTCAAGAAACTTAGAGAGAGAAAGAGAGGGAGCAACCATACGGCTCCCTCTCCTAGCCGAGCAAGCCAAGGAAAACTTGGTCCAAAAAAAATAGATTCTTCAAGCTTTTTAACTCATTAGAAGGTGAGGAACAACGTGGAGTGATTGTGGAAGCTTGTAAAGTACTCTTTCATGCAAAGTTGAGGCTTAGCCGTGGTGAGGAGGTGAAGGGAAAGAGGTAAGATTTCATTCTTATTTTCATATATTATGAATGGTTTGTAGGTGTTGTGAAGTGTGGAAATGATAGAAGCCATGAATATGTGGATGTTGCAATGTGGCCGTGTGTATATGTGTGTGTAGCCGTGCATATGTGTGGCATGTTAGGAGTGATGAAACAATTCTATCTAGCTTGTTGTGTGTTGTTGTAATGTGTCGAAATGAATGAAAATTATGAGAATGTAAGATGTTGAAGTTGACCGTGGGTAAGGACACTTGCCGTGCATAGGTATTGTATGATTGGGAATAATGAATCCATTGTATTTAGCATGTTTGTATGTTGTTGTAGAGTGCGAAAAATGAATGAAACTCATGGAATGTTACTTGTGGATGATGGCCGTGTATGGACAGTTTTGGGGCAGCCATGGTGAGCTGATGTTATATGGTATTTTGGTCATTGTCGTCATGCGTTATATAATGTAAAAATGATGGTTAATGATCCCTAGTTGAAGCAAAATTGGTGTGGGCTGATTTTAAGGATTAATATGATGTAATGCGGTTTCTTGAACTTTTAAAAATAATGTTGTTAAAGCATGGTTTGTTGATGTAATTTGTGAATTGTGAAGGAAGAAAATATGTTATCGATATCCTTAATGTAGTTGATGGATTTCGGGTAAGTTAACTTGTTGTTTGAGTTGTTTGAACATTATATGGATCCCTTGGGATGTTCCTAAGACGTATTTGAATGGCCTCGGATTATTATTGGCATACGTAAGCATTGATGATAGTTTGAATACATGAAGTTGAATTGAACATAATTGAAATGTGTTGGAATATTCGAAGAAAAGTTATTGACATTATAATGTATTTTGGAATGGATTGTTAATGTTGTTGGAATGGTTGTTGATGTCGTTGTTGAAGAATTGGCGAGTTTAATTCTCGGGTGGTGTATTTATAGGGGAAGTCTTCTGCCGAAATTTCGGTAGCCAGATAGAAACCAAAGATTGAAATGTTAACTTGCATGAATAGTAACTGCTAAAGATGACCATTTGCAGATTTTTGACGAAACGAGACCGGAGTTTCGACGAGCTTAGCAAGCGCGAAAGGTATGTAAAGCTTTGCTTCCCTTCTCTTGGCATGTCCTAGGTATACTAGGCTTGAATTCGGACCTCGGGGACACCTCTACTCTTCGGAATCCACGTTCGAAATTGTCCCATTTTCTTTCAGTAGAATTGAATTAGTTAAGTTGTAAGTAGTTAGGAGAATGTCTAAACACCTAGAACTTGTGCAAGTAAAACCCGATTGCCCTAAAAACCTTCATAAGCGATTCCATAAAGCCTATTATACATAATTTGTGTCCACCCCCTCGGTTGACCCGAGGTGGGCCCACTATTTCCGACTCTACCCTTTTGCGACTATGACTTGGTTTCGAGCGGTTTTAAAGGAAATGTTTTAACTACTTCCTTATCTATTATTGAAAAATTGTTTTGAATATTCCGTTAAGTCCTACAAATTGTTTTGGATCTTGGAAACGATCTCAGAGGGATTTATGCCTTTGTAACTCGTTATGACATCCGGAATTCACCTATTATGACTCCGTCCGGTTTCATTGATTCGATTTGTCACTCGACATGCCTCATTGAGTCTCTGGATATATATATGTATTTTTATTGCATTAGTTTCTCACTACTCCACTCGTGGATGCCTCAATGCTTCCTTCACTGAGCCCGGGCCAGGATATGTTATCAAGCGCTTTCCCTCGCATTGTTCGCCGTGCCTCGGTGTGAGGGGGCAGGTATGACATGTACATGGGTCCGAAGTATGATGTGCCATGTACATATATTCGATATACGATGGTGTGATGTGATGTGGCCCGGGTATGTTATGATTTGTTTCGGAGATATTCCCTACTCGAAGTATGATGTGTTTTGGCGCCGGAGACGGGGGCGCCTATGTTCGTTCACCGAGTCGAAGCGGGACCGGATTTGGCATATGTTTCTGCATGCATTGTCTATGGTTTCTGATATGCATTTTGATTACCTATGTATTATGTTCGTTCTCCGTACATTCTGTTCTGATTTTCATTTTTGTTGTTACAGTCTTTGCTTTACATATTCAGTACATTTTCCGTACTGACCCCCTGTTCTTCGGGGGCTGCGTTCATGCCACGCAGGTACCGACGCTTGATTTATTGATCCTCTCGCCTAGGCTATCTGCTCAGCTGATTGAAGTGCTCCTTTGTCCGGAGCCCCTATTTTGGTATAGACTTTTCTGTTTTATATGTACATATTTATTCTGGGTACGACGGGGCCCTGTCCCGTCATGTGATTACGCTTTTGGTTCAGTAGAGGTCTGTAGACATATAGTGTGGGTTCTGTATATGCTTTGTGAGTTTTGCGTACGTTTAGAGCTTATTTATGTTTTGTGACGGCCTTATCGGCCTTCGTGCGCCATATTCACTGGACATCATTAAATTATTATTTCTGTTTATTTTTAATATTTTGCTAGTGTAGGATAGGGTACGTATGAGTGCCCAGTTAGGGCACGAGTCGCGGCCTACGGAGTTGGGTCGTGACAGTTAGTACTTAGACGGTCCTCCATTTCCTGTGCTTTTGCCTGCAATAAATCTCCATTTTCATCCCTAACACAGAAACCCCAAGCACTTCTCCCAGGATTTCCTCTAGAAGCACCATCAGTGTTAACTTTTATCCAACCTCTATCTGGCATCTTCCACACCACAGTAGTGACTTTCACAGGTTGAGAGTACCTATCCAGAGCCTCAACAACTGACACCCATCTGTAAGGAGCATACTTGAAATTCTTCCTTCTAACCTTCATAAACAAAATCAAAGTATGCATCAATTGATAAATCAGCTTGGCTGTTGAAATCTTCCCTTCATGTCTCAATGTGTTTCTCCTTTTCCAAAGATCCCAAAGTATGATTGCAGGCACTGCGTTATAAATATACTTGACCTCACCCTTCACTGGCAAGTCCTACCATTTGTTTACCACCTGAATGATGTGCAAGTCTTGAATGTCTATCCTAACTGGTCTACAAAAATATTTCCAAATAATTTGAGCATCAGGAGCTTGTAGGAACACATGTGAGATGTCTTCAGTTGATGGATTCTGACAGCAATAACACCTAGATGGGAACTGATGACCCCATCTTTTGAGTTTATCATCAAGGGGCAATTTAAACTTCCAGAACCTCCACATAAAAAATGAAATTTTAATAGGTAGTCCCTTGATCCACATCTGCTTGTACAACTTGCTTAGTTCCTTTCTTTGTCCGATTAGTTGAAATGCTGATCCCATTGTGAACTTTTCCCTTGCTTCCATCTTCCAAAAAGCTTTATCAACCCCTTTGTGTTCCACTGGAGGAGCAATATGGTTTATAATATAACTAGCCAGTTCTTCAGGAAGTAGTTTCCTCATCACATCTTCATTCCACTGTCCATTTTCTGCAACTTCTTTAACAAGGACTACTGTTGGATTCCATTCAAAATCTGGTGGGGTAATATGATAAAGTGCTCCCAGACCTGTCCAATTGTCCATCCAGAATTTCCTTGTTGCACCTTCCATCAAATCTCATGTTCTATTTCTTCCCTAACTTTGAGCATTTTTTTCCAAACATAGGTACCCGTATTCTTCTGTGGTGCTATCACTGCATGAAACTTCTTTAAGTACTTGTTGCTTATGAAAGTCCTCCATAGTGACTGCTTAGTTCTCATGTTCCACCATAGCTTTGCAAATAGGACTTTGGAGACATCTTGCAGACTTTTGAAACCCATCCCTCCTTCTTCCTGTGGGTGGCATAGAGTTGTCCAGGTAGCCCAATGTTTGCTAGAATTCCCAAAAGAATTACTCCAGAAGAACTTAGTAAAAAGCCTGTGAATTTGGGCTAAGACTCCAGCCGGTGGATTACAAGCAGATAAAAGATGTATGGGCATACTTTGCAGTACATGTTTTATCAACGTGGTTCTTCCTCCAACTGACAATAGCTTTCCGATCCAATAACTGCACATTACGAACTTTTTCAATAAGTTCACGGTAATGGATATCTTGTCTTCTGCCATAGTAAATTGGAACCCCTAGGTATGTAAATGGAAATTCCTTTCTTGAAATTTGGGTAACATTACACACCAAGTCACTAATGGTCTGTGGAACAGAGTGATGCATGTAGACTGCACTCTTTCCCTTGTTAATCTTCTGTCCACTAACCTCTTCATACTTTGTCAAAGTATCCATGACCAGTCTCATAGATTGGTCATCTTCAGAAGTAAAAATATTTGTATCATCAGCATATGCCAAATGATTGACATATGGACTCCATTTTGGCATCCCATAGTCTTTGAATTTTGCATCAGTATGTAAAGCATTCAAAGCTCTAGTTAGACATTCCGCAGCAAGTATGAACAAAGTGGGAGATAAAGGATCTCCTTGTTTCACCCCTCTTGTAGACCTGAAAAAACCATGTGGCTGTCCATTTATCAGAATGGAGTACCAGTTGTTAGATATGATCCTGAATACCATGTCAATTAGTCTTTCTCCAAAGCCTATTTTTCTCAAAACTCTAGTCAGGAATAGCTAAGAGACCCTATCATATGCCTTTGCCATATCTAGCTTAATGACCACATTAGCAGGCTTACCCCTAATCCTGATATCATGAACTATCTCTCGCACCCGTAGTATATTCTCTACAATACTTCTACCTTTGACAAATCCTGATTGTTTTGGTGAAATGAGATTCGGTAATAACAATACCATCCTTTCGTGAATTATTCTAGAGAAAATTTTGCTGGTAATGTTGCTCAGACTGATAGGCCTCAAATCTGAGAAAGTGCATACCTCTTTCTTTTTAGGAATTAGAACTAAGTTAGTACAAGTGATGTACCTAGGTAGTTCATGTCCACAGAAAAATGCCCTCACCATCATGGTCAAATCCTTTGCAATTATCTCCCAACATGCTTGAAAGAATTTACCTGTATAGCCATCAGGACCTCCAGAACTATCTGCATTTAGGCCAAAAACAACCCTTTTTACCTCATCCTCTTCTGGAAGTTCATTTAGCTTTTCATTTTGTGCATCAGTGATCAAATTAGGGATATGTTTCAGCATCTCAAAATCAGTAGGCCAAGTTTCTTCCCTGAATTGGCTTGAAAAGAATCTAATGGCCTCATTAGCAATATCTTCTTCAGTTTCCACCCCGACTCCATTACTGTCCTGGATTCTTTTAAGCTGCGTTCTTCTTCTTTTTCCATTTACATGAGCATGGGAAAATTTGTTGTTTCTGTCTCCATCTTTAAACCACTGCATTCCTGCCTTCTGCTTCCAAAACTTTTCTTCAATAGCATAAAATCTTATCAATTCAGCCTGTACTTTCTGTAATCTTTGCCTATTCAAACTGCTGGGATTTTGCTCAAATTCTTGCTCATGTATCTGCACCACCTCCTCCCAAGTAGCAATTTTCTTAAAAATATCACCATATGTCTCCTTGCTTCACTTAGAAAGAGCCCTGCTCACTCTTTTCAAATTGTTGTGAAAATTATAAAAAGGATCTGAGCCAAAGTTTGAGGTTCAATTGTCTCTAACCACATCTTGAAAAGTCTCATGCTCCACCCAGAAGTTAAGAAATCTGAAAGGCTTTTTTACTAGTCTACTATCTTGTTTTAAACTTATCAACAAGGGTGAATGATCTGATCCTTGCTTGATAAGGTGCTCTACCTCAAGATTTGGAAAGGTATTCTGAAGTGCTTGATTCCCTAAGCATCTGTCTAGCCTTTTGAAAATGCATGCCTCATCTGACCTTCCATTCCACCAAGTGTAAATGCTCCCTGTAAAACCAAGATCAACTAGCTGACATGAATCAATACAATGCCTGAAGTCCTCTGTCTCTGTAAATTGAACTGGGAGTCCACCATATTTTTCTGCAGCCTCAGTAATCACATTAAAATCCCCCCTACCAGCCAAGGGAGATTTACATGTGAAGCAATGTCATACAAATCATCCCATAGTGTCCTCCTTGTATCCCTGTTAGTGCTTGCATAAATTACAGTCATAACAACTTCTTGCCCCCCCATCTAAGTGGGTGAGTTTAAAAGACAATAGCTGATCGGTGTCCTTTAAAACCTCCACTTGTATTCCTGCTTTCACAAAAATCCATATCTTTCCATTTATATTGTATGCAGCAGTCTCCATATTAAGCCATAGCCTATACATTTCAATATGCCTAACATGCTGAAAAGGTTCCATTAAAGCGATAACATTGAATTGTTTTTGCCTATGTAACAACACTACTCTTTCAAAGGCCTGTTGAGTGTTAACAGACCTAATATTCCAAATGAGAGAACAATTCATTGAGAGGTTGACATGGCAAGTGCTTTCCTTGTTTGTACACCTCCCACTGTCTTAGGAGGTACACTTTTATCTCTTTGTTTGTATTGCCTGCTTTCCTTCCTATTCCTTGCAGTATGTTTTGGGGAGATGCCTGCTGTATACTTGCCATCAATTAAGTTTGTTAATGACTTATTCTTTCCAATATTAAGAGATGTAGTTTCAAAAATTAGAATAATACGGTTATGTTAAATGAATTAAAAAAAAATACGAGCAATTACATGGAACCACAAGAAGTAAAGATTGGGAATGAGAAGAAAGGAAATGAAAAATAGATAATATAAAAAGAAAAATAATTTAAAAAGTAAAAATAAAAAAGAAATTAAAATAATAGAAATAAAAAATAAATTAAAATAATAGAAATAAAAAATAAATTAAAAATCAAAAGAAATTAAAATAAACTAAAACGTAACCCTGTAAATACATGGTATAATTACACCCAATTCTCAAATCTCCCACCCTCACCTTGAGAATTGGAGAGTGTAATTTTGCCAAACAAACGGTAAATCGCGTAATTACACTCAATTCCAGTGGCTTTCCAAACAGGCCCTAAATGTCTCTACAGTAGAAATCTCCCAAAGAAGTACACAGTAAAAACAACTACAAGACGATGTTCATCAAATCACCAAGTGGAAACCAATAATTGAAACAAAAACCTCATCTGAACATTTTTTACGTAATAAAGATCATTTTATTAAAGCATCGACTAGATGGAAGTAGCCAGAAATCTCGAATATAACCACTCTTGCAAATAAATAATTTACAGAAAGAAATCTATAGTAAAGCAAATGTGAAGGCAGTTAGAAATGTGATAATCCCAGGCAGCAATTTCGGAGAGAAAGAGGCAGCAATCTGGATGGTAAAGTTACAGTTTGCTTGAGATATATTCTGATCCGTCAGCATTCCGAGACCTTGAAAACCACAACTGAAATCTCCTTGGTTCTGAACCTGGTAATACATATTAAATGCATATGATGCATTACCGTTGGCGTCCAAACCGTTGCAAGAAGAACCATATCCTAATGCTGTGCAATCTGAGAATGTGCATGCATAGTTGATGTTATCTGCAAGTTTGCTCAAGTCCTTGGCATTCGGATTAAGCATGCACCATTTCTTGGATAAATATTCTACATTTTGTGCACCCACAAGAAACTTATCTTGTCCCTGACCCGTAAGGTCCATGGCAAACTTTGGCTGTCCATCATAGCGGAAGATTCCCCAGTGGCGCTCAAAGTTACCTGGAGCAGTACTTTTACCATCCTCATCGATAAGCCCAAACAAGTAAACTTCAATATATCCAGGGCGAAGAGGGGTTCCTGTGTTGGCCGCAAGCCTGGTTAACAGTCCTTTATAGAACCGATAAGCAAGATTGACATTGGCATTTTTGTCACCATCTGTGGGCCATCCAACTTCCCCAACCAGAATGGTCATATTGCCAACACCTGCTGCTTTCAAGGCTGAAACCAGGGTATCAAAGTTGGCATCAAAAACATTGGCGTATGTGACTCCACCATCAACAATGGGGTTACTGGCTCCATCAAAGAAGGCAAAATCAACGGGGAAATGCTCATTGGCGTAAAGACTTAGAAAGGGGTAAATGTTTACTGTGAAAGGTGCATTGTTCTGGCTCATGAATTGAACAATCTGGGTCATTAGATCATTGATGTCTTTCCGGAATCTCCCGGCTGACGGTACGGGGTTGCTGTCTGGAGAGAAATAAACATCAGCATTTAGAGGTACAGTTGCTTTAATGGAGTTCCCAAGTCCTGCTTCATTTAGAGCATTTTGGATGTTCTGAAGTGCTGGGAAGGTCGTATTGAGAAAGGAGTTGTTGTAGGATGTCAAGAAAGGCTCATTACCAACTGCAACATATCTGCAGAAGAAAATTATCCAGTAATCAGCTAGATAAAAGTTTGAAATGCTTTTACACACTTTTCTTTGAACAGTAAGTAGCAATGAGAAGGCTAGGGAGTAAGTTGGTGCACAAATTCGTCTACGAACTGCAACCTACAATATCTTCAATTTCAAGGACCATTTATAGCATCACATAGTTTCGGATTTCACTACTTCGAATGACAAATCTAAAGATCCAGTACAGATGAAAAAAGATTCTCATACAAGGAAAAGAAATTAAGTACAGTTTGAAGAGTTCCTTAAAAACAATAAAAAATTTATACCTTCTCCATAATCAAGTGCATAGTTTGGCGTTTAAAGTCAAGTAATTGTTTGATCATAGTATGATATATAGCATTTCAAAGCCATAAAACTTCAAGCAATAGGATTTCTTAGATGTAACTCACTATTTTCCTTCACTTCGTAAAGGATTATGCTAACCATCACTTGTTTTTTCTTTTTTATGTTCTCTTTTTTTCTCTTGATAACCGAGAAACTCCCGAGGGTCAATGGAGGCACACGGCTCAAAACTTTGGATAATGGACCCACCCTCCACCCTTTTCCACTTAGATATCAGGCTTTTATCTATGGCAGGGCTTGAACGCAGAAGATAACCAAAACTTCAACCAAGCACTAGCTTAATTTCAAAAGTCAAACTCGATGTTTCAGTTCAAAAGGAAATAAATTGACTCGACGTTTCAGTTCGAAAGAAAGTGAATACACAAAGTAGCCAGAAAGTGACAAAAAGAAGCTATACAGAAGAGAATAATCACATTACTGCACTTCAATAACCCCGCTGCACTATTCTTTTGAAATAAAACATTCTCTGCTTAATATTTGTACAGTCTTGCACTAGACCATGTCCAGTAGACCACATGAAGAATGGTTGTTTGCAGCCAAAAGGAGAAAAAAAAAAGAACTGAAAATGAATACTAACAGAAACATATACTAGCAATGGTTCAGGCTCTTAACCTTTTCATATACTAGCAATGGTTCTCCCATTAGGATAACTACATCCGAACGGGCAAAAGCAGAATACAGTTTTTTTTGAAGAACAATATGGATAAAAGAATATGCTCTCAAAAGGACTTAAACTGTGAAAGAAATATTGCCTGGTTAATGTGGGGGTAGGGGGAGTCTATGCAACCTTTCTATGAGCTATGAGCAACCAAAGGAACAACTCTATGGCGATGCCGTCATACGAAAACATAGCATTGAAGGGGGGGGGGGAAAGATTCTTTTTCTTTTTCCCTTTTACCGCCTAAGTTTATCTGCAAAGCCATTTCTTCTTAAGCTCCTCTAATACATATTCCAAAGAAAGCCTTTGAAGCATAGCATATCCCGCATATAATTTGCTTTAAAAGCACAAGAGAAGCTGCTATGCTCAATGCGGTGCAGATCATCAGTATAAACCATAAAACACATCAAGTTTAAAAACAAGATTACACTAATCAAAAAGGGCATACACAAAGATTCCCCTCCATCCCAATTTATGTGACACACTTTCCATTTTAGTCTGTCTATAAAAGAATGTTATCTTTCTATAATTAAAAACAATTTAACTTTAAAATTCTCCTTTTACCCTTAGTAAAATGATTTATAAGCCACACAAATGTCTAAGGTTTGTTTCAGATCACAAATACCAAAAGTCTTCCTTTCTTTGTCAAACTTTGTGCCTAGTGATGAAATAATGCCACCTAAATTGTGACCGAGGGAGTTACAAGCAGAACAAGATGACTCCTTCTTTTTCAATTTGTTTGTCTTACTTTCTTTTTTAGTCCGTTTAAAAAAAATGTTTCATTTCCTTTTTGGGAAACTCTTTAATTTCAACTTTCGACATGGCATGTTTAAGACGACAACATTAAAGTTTATTTTGGTACATTTTACATATCTTTAATTTAACACTACCACACGAATCAAAAGCCTTCTTCACTTTATTAAACTCCGCGTCAAGTAAAAACCAAACAAACAACTTGAGACGGAGGGAGTAAAACAAAAGGGCAAACATAAAGTTTCCAGCTTAACAACAAGATAACTCATAACTAATTGCAAACCACAATGATTGGAATAATTGCAGTTAAGTAAACAAAAAGCAAACCACAAAAAAGAGAAGTGTAATCTTACTTGATATTGACACCTCCTTTGAAGTTGTAACGTGTGACATTGCGTCTAACCCAAGTTTTAGCTCGATCATAATCATTCATAGCAGAAAGCTGATCATTAGGAATAGCAACCATAACTTCAATATCACTACCAGCAAGTGCACTCATAGTAGACTGATCTGCATCAAACAACTTCACTTTCTGAATACCATTGTCTTTCAACATCTGTACCACTGTTTTTGGTGGCAATTTGTGTGTTGCCATTGTTCCCCAGTTCACTCCTAACCCTTCAACACAGCTTAAAAATAATAACACAAACATCCCAAATTTAAACATTTTGGGAACACAGGATCTTGGGGATTCTACTGATTTATTCTCCTTTTTTTTGGCACAACTGTAATTTGAACAAAGAATTAGAGAACCCCAGAAAAGAAAAGGGATAAAAGAAATGATTTTTATCAAGGAAATTGAGATTTTTTGATAGATAAAAAGGGTATAAAAATCAAGAAAGTAGAGGACGTGCGTGGAAACCAAAACCTCCTCAAATATAGCCTGAAAAACCACCAACAAAGAAATAGGCTAAACGTGGGGATGATAGTTGATAAAAGAAAATCCTCTTGTTTTTTGAAGTTATAGGAATTACTATAATGTAGGGTTTATGGTTGATGAAGGTTTGCCAAAACCAAAAGACAAATACTACTAAGAGAGAAGAATTGTTGATAAATCTACAAAACTGTTTTTAAATAAAAGAAATTAGGCAGATTTCCGTGTCTGTGTTGGTGTATAAATATAAATTATTTGAAAAGAAATGGCCAACGCGTAAAAGATTGAGGAGCCAGTACTTTTTATGTATGTTTTTCTTCTTGATTTGTTTTTTATAACAGTAGTTTTCTATCCTTCTTAAATACCAAGGGGTGGTTTGCACCAACAAGGGTTAGGCTTATAGTGGTTGGTACTGCTCATCTTTAACCAAGAGATCTCGAGTTCGAGTCCTGTTAGGTACGGAGTCATCATTGTTAGGAAGTCCTTTGCCCCACAATGTGGGACTACCCGGTACGAATCCGGATTTAATCGGACCCCAATGCAGATATCGGACACCGGATGGGAAACAAACAAACAAAAAAAGGGTGGTTTGGGGTTGGATTGTTACACCTCGGAAATTTCCCCTAGCGTACGAGTAAATAGACTTACGAAGGGCATGACGTATACGAGGTTTGGACAAGTAAGAAATAGTATTTGATGGTCCTAATTAAGATTTCCAAAGACATTCGAGTAAAGGAAAGAAAGTTGTTAAGAGAAGCGAGTCATACGTTGGGTATCGAATAAGAATTTCGAGCATTGAGTTAGTGATGTCCTAATGACACCTTGAGGAAGAGTTATGACGTCCCTTAGAATGGTATTGAAGTGATGAACAAGTGTTAAGAAGGTTTCATAAGGATCGGAGATCAAACGAGTCGACGAAACGATTTCCGGAAAACTGGACAGACCTACGGCCAGACATACTGGCCGTATAAAAAAGTGGACTGTATGTCCAACCGTAGATTCAGTCCAGTAGAGTATACTTCACTGGACCAGATCTACGGCCAGACATACGGACCGTATGTTGGTCCATATAAACTGGTCGGGACTGAACTCATTTTATATAAGGGACCCTTCCTTCATTTTATTTTCATTTCATTCTTCACCTCTCCCATTCAAGAAACCTCTAGAGTGTTCCATACACCTCAAACACAAGAAAACAAGAGAAATCAAAGATTAACAACAAGAAATCAAGTGAATCAAGTGAAGGAAATCTCATAAAAGTCATTCAAATCAGGAAATCTCATAAAAGTCATTCAAATCAAGAAGTATCATCTAAGGTGAGTTTCATAACCTTTTCATGTTATTTGAAGTATTTATAAGCTGAAACACATGGATTGTGAAAGAGTATAGGGAATGGGTCACAAATATGAGGATAGTGTCATTATTGAATAGTAGTTGAGTTGAATCATGGAAATGGTTATGTTGATGATATAAATACGTTATAAATGATATTTAGAACATGAAAGAAGTATTGGATATGAAAGAATGCGATGATTGACTTTTGTCATGATTATGGAAGATTGTAGTGAAATCATGAATTGTGGCCAACATAATTAGATGATGCCTATCGTTTACGCTATTATGAATGTTGGGAGTTGATATGGAATATGGAGGAAAGTAGTATAAACAAAGGAAATGCTGCCCAAATTTCTCTAGCTTTAGTAAGTACGTTTTCATGATTGTTTAGCTAATGACGACACGAATTCCATTGAAGGTATAAACAAGTGCATTAAAGGAGAATGAGCAAGCGATAGAATAGTTAAACGACAAAGGTATGTGAGGCTAATCCCTTCCTTTCTAAGGCATGAGTCTTATGACATGAAATTCCTCTTTCTTACAAATGTTCCATCTTCAATAAGACTATGAATCCTCGTTTATGAATAGCCACACGAGATAAGAAAAATGTTATGAAAATGATAGCGATAATGATAAGCATAAAGGCTAGAGATGCTATGGCTTACGATATGATGTTCCAATTAAGCTTATGAGGCTATCCATAGCCCATCGATGTTGATCATCGTATACACTCACCTTATGCTTGTTCCTTCAAGGTGAGGCAGGTTACTTATGAATGTTCCATAATGAAGTCGGGGGCCCATGACCTTATGTCACCCCGATAGAGTATGATCATTTATGAGTCTCTATGCATGTACTATGATGAGTTATGATAAGTATATTATGATAAGCATATTATGACAAGTTATGATAAGCATCTTATGATAAGCATGATGATGATGTGATTCCACCGCGCCTAATTGGCCGGGCATGTCACCGTTAAGGCGGACTGCTACGATTCCACCGTGCCTAGATGGCCGGGCATGTCACCGCTAAGGCGGGCTGCTATGATTTCATCGAGCCTAGAGGGCCGGGCATGACACCACTAGTGGGCGGCATATGATGGTTACCCGGACGCGGGTTACCGGCACGATAATGTATGATTGATACGACGATGTATGTATGGTATGATGATGTATATGTGATACGATAAAGTATGCGTTATGATAGTGCACATGATATGCGTATGTATGACGAATGTATATGACATGTAATGATGCTTAAAAGAGGACGCAGGTTGTATCTCCATCTCATGACTTATGATATTCTTATTATGCTTATTTCATTCCTGCCTTATATACTCAGTACAATGTTCGTACTGAAGTCCATTTTCTTTGGACGCTGTGTTCATGCCCACAGGTAGACAAGGAGACGGTGCATATCCATAGGAGCTAGTAGCTGACTTGTGAGCACTCCATTTTTCGGAGGTGCCATTGATTATTCTTTTGGTACATACATGTATATATTCATGATTGGGCACGACGGGGTCCTGTTCCGTCCCTATGTCTAGTAGAGGCTCGTAGATACGCATGTGTGGGTAGTATGGTCCCATGGTCTCCATGTATATGTATGTGCATGTATATATATTATTTTGATAGCCGAAGGGCTTATGTTTATAAAAGCTAAAATATTTCTGATAATGACAGTTTCACACGATTATGAGTATATAGTATGAATGAGAGCAGGTGAGTAGCAGAATGAGTGGTGTTCGGTGGTTAGCCCCGGATACCCGTCGCGGCCCATAGTTCGGGTCGTGACATGGATTAAGAAAGTTGAATTAAAAAACGAAAAAAAGGACATATTTTTTTTAAGATAGAAGCGATACATTTATAGTTAGTGTTGATTAGTATTAGAAAGCCTCAAAATTCTGAACTTTACACAAACACTGTTGTGGTATTTGGACATTTCGCGATCATCACATAATTTGAATTGGATTTGAAGTTTTGGTTATGGCTATCAAATGAAGAAGAAGACGGTGGCTAGGGTTTTAACATTGTAAAGGTTACAAGTGAAAATGAAGAATGAATACAAGAGGGGTATTATTCACAACTTGGGCCTCTGAATATTTCTTCATTATTGGGCCAAGTACTGGGCTGAATGAATCTGTCAACTATCAGATGGAAATAGAAGATAAAGGCCCAAAGCCTATGCAAAAACGTCACAGCTGTACATATACATTGTAATGATTTTATTCTTTGTAATTATTGCTTGTTTGTTAGAGCTTTAGCAAATAGAAAATAGACAAGTGTCATTTCTGTTATGGAGAAGATGCTCCCATACTTGTATAAATATAGGACATGTACAGATTTAAATTCATCAATCAAAGCAAGAAAGATTTGTTTACATTGTTCTTCTTTTAATTTCCACATGGTATCAGGGCAGGCTTAAAACAGCAGCTCGATCAGGCTTTTTTTCTTGTTTTTACATCTTACATCTCTATTTACTTGCTTTACATTTTTTGCTATGTCTAATTTACCAGAAAATACAAATGAAATCACTGAAGTAACAATAAAAAAGCACCATAGTTGGTGATGCTGTTGATTCTGCTAGAATTGCTACAAAAAATGTAGTAGATTCTAGTCATCCTTTCTACATCCATCCCTCGGATTATCCAGGGATGAGTCTTGTTTCCACTGTGTTTGATGGAAGAGGATATGGTGGCTGGGGAAGAGCAGTCATCATAGCCCTTTCAGCCAAGAACAAGTTGGGATTCACTGAAGGATCCTTTGGCTGTTCCCACATCTGATTCAACACTTCTAAAAGCTTGGATAAGATGTAATGGCATGGTTTTGTCATGGCTCCTTAATTCACTCTCTAAGGAGATTGTTGAAAGTGTCTTGTACTCAGTCAGTGCCAAAAGCCTCTGGAAAAACCTGGAAGACAGATTTGGTCAGACATCTAGTGCTAGACTGTTTCAATTACAAAAGGAACTCAGTGCTGTTGTTCAAGGAAATACTAGAATTTCAATTTACTTCACTAAATTGAAGAGTTTGTGGGATGAACTAGATGCCCTTAACACTTTTTCCAGTTGCACTTGTGAGTGTATTTGTGGTGCAAAGAAGAAAAGTGTCAAGGCTCATAAAGAAAAAAGACTACTTCAGTTCCTAATAGGATTAAATGACACATTCATAGGGGTTAGAAGCAATATTCTCCAAGGTGGCAGTGTCTCTTGGGTACCATTATTTTCCTCCAAACTTGCATTGGTTGACAAAAAAGTCGGCTCCCCTTTCTTGAGCTCCTTGATAAGCAGCATAGCTGAAAGTTGTGCTTGGACTTGTCCATGCGGCATAGTCACTATAGGTACCATGCAAGCTCTTTCTCGCTCCAAGATCAAGAGACGTTGGAGGTAGAGGTCGATCATCGCGTAGCAATGTCTAAAGAACTCTTGCCCAAGAACAATGTAAAAGATATCCATAGTAGTAGCGGTAAAGTTTGTCGTTTTTCCAATCGCCTAATTTGACACCAACACCATTGGCTACACCACGAGCATTTTCTGGCTTAACATTCAAGGTCTTGATATGAGCGTTAATTGGTGTGAGCTTCAACTCTAGTCTCTTCACTGTAGCCTCAGTCACAAAATTGTGAGTCACTCCAGTGTCCACCAATGCACGAACGGGGTTGTTGTTGATGGTGAGGTCCGCGTAATGGTTTCTATTCTCATTAGTTTGGCTATCTTGCTTCGTGACAGCGCCACATAGTCTGATCGTCCCCAACTGTGCGATTCCCGAACTATGAGCTTGCGTTTGCTCGTTCCTTTCACGCACCATAGCGCTGAGGCTCTTTAGGTCTGTGCAGCCCTCCACATAGGTAGCATCCCTTCTTCTCGATTTGTGTCTTCTTTTCGGCATAGCCTTGATGACCACTGACTTCTTGCCGTTGAAATTGTTGGCTTTTTAAGTCTTAGAGTATTGTTGTTGCGACTCCTTGTTCTCGCCACGGTCTCCCCCACCTTTGGCATGGGTACCCCCCTGACTCATTGCCTTGGTCTTTGTCGTGCTTGTCATACCTGAAGTCTATCAAAGACTCAGCCTCCACTATGGCTTAGTCTATGTCTGCGACTTGACGGTGTTGCAACTCCTGCTTAGCCCAATTTTACAACCCGTCTATAAAGTGAAAAAATAAGTCATCATTAGTGAGGCTAGGAATTTGAAGCGTAAGGGTGGTGAACTCCTTGACATAGTCTCGTATGCTTCCTATTTGCTTTAACTCTCTAAGTTTGCGTCTTGCCTCGTACAAGACATTACTTGAGAAGAACTATCGCTTGAACTCGTGCTTGAACTGATCCCACGTGCTAATTGTGCATAGATCTCTCTCAGCATTGGCGACCTTTCTTCTCCACCATGGCAGTCTCTGATAGGTACAACACATCAGTGTTGATCTTGGCCTCATCGTCTCTCACTTTTCCATGCTTAAAATAGTTCTCCAAGTGCCAAAGAAAGTTCTCCACTTCTTGCGCATCACGAACCCCTTTGAACACTGGTGGCTTGGTAGCCCCGATCTTAGTCTCCCTCGTTACAACATTGTTGGCTGCCTCGATCAAGTCAGTGTCGACCTGCTCTTCGAGTGCCACTATCCTTGCCTTCATGGCATCGATAGTACTCAACGCCTCCATGAGTCTTCACTCTAAGGAAGTGATGGTTTGCTTTACCTCAATCTCGACCTGCATGCGCCCTTCCAAGTCATTTCGGATGCTTTCAATCTCTTTAATAGTGTGCCCCTCAAGAACGCTAAGGGTGCCCTCCACCTTCCCAAGACGTTGGCCAAAGATGTCGATGGCGTCCATCCCTACACTAACTTTCATAACCCACTCTTTATCGAGCAAGATGTCCTTGGACAGGACCTCCACGTCATCCTCGCTCACCTTGGTGGTAGATGGTTCTTGGGATGTAAGCCCTTCATTTGGCACAACCTCTGGCGGCACCTCTTGGCTCTTTTTGACAGCATTCCTCTTTTTGTTATGGCCCTTCTTGCCAGCGGCATCC
Source organism: Lycium ferocissimum (assembly GCF_029784015.1). Classification (NCBI taxonomy): domain Eukaryota; kingdom Viridiplantae; phylum Streptophyta; class Magnoliopsida; order Solanales; family Solanaceae; genus Lycium; species Lycium ferocissimum. Next base: position 107,980 of record NW_026724788.1, read on the forward strand.
TGAGTGATGTTGGTTTAGGTATTAGCAGCGTTGATTTCTCCGTCGTTTGTCATTCCCTTAGTCGTAACCTTCACTCTGATACCACATTGTCACGTCTTTAGTCTTTAACTAAGCGCACGTAACCTCAGTGATTTACAAAAAATAATTAAACATTGACTTACTATTTAAAGATAATTGAACATCAAATTAGTGATTTACAATTACCTAATTTAGCATACTTGTTTGAAGTACTATCTAATCTAAATTCTAAAACTCATATTATAATGGTATAGATGTTGATGTCATTCTTAAATTTGGTTAATTAAATGATTGGTTAATTAAACGATCTTTAGTTTTGTATGAAAAAACATATTTCTATAAAATGTATTTATCTCCATTAATTTTGTGTCAGGTATTTATATCATGTTTGTTGTGAACTTAAATTATTTTCAATAAAAGAAATTTTTAAAAATATACAACCCAACATAAATATTAGCCACGTAGTCATATTATCAGTTTACACAATGAAATTCCAAAAGAGAAAAAATGTTTGGGCGGTGACGCATGAGGAAACAAGAAATTTGAGTATGCGGCAAGAGATAAAAGACTAAGAAAAAGTGTTCCATGCTGAAAAGTAACAACACTTTTGTGAATAGTTGTGATTTGTTGGGAAATGAGTACATATAGGGACTAACGGCTATATTTTTGGGGAGAAAAAGACATAACACAAATGGACAATGTAATAAAGAAGTGATTAGAAGTTTGAAATTTGAATTATAATATTTAATAATATGCTTCTTGGTTGCCAAGAATATGATTCCTTAATTTGAAATCAGGTTTTCGTTAGTGATATACTTTACCCTGTAACAAAGTCGCTTTTCTGAGTAAGACATAAACAATATATAAACCGACTTGAAATTAAGATTGTCTTCCTTCTATATGAATAAATGTTTCCACTTTTCTTATATCGAGGTATGTTTTTATGTAAAAAAAAAAAGTTGTCCTTTTTTATTAACAATAAACTGTGACGCGGATATGTCATATAATCTTAAATCTTTGATTATATTTACCCTTTTACCAAAGTTTCATTTCTAAGCGGCACAAAAATAATACTCATCAGTCTCAAAATATTTGCCGCATTTTTAATTTACACGCCCATTAAGAAAGCATTTATAAGGGTAGCATTTTGACTGTTTTATCCTCTTAACATATTTCATCAAATTCTCTCTCCTTAATAAATATTTACTCCATTAATGTTGAAACCTCTTAAATGTTGGTATGTGAACTCACAAAATCGGCCCATTATGTAATTAATATAAGGGTAAAATGAAAAAAAAAACTATTAATTTTATCTTGGATAAATAAACGACAAATATTTTGAGACAAGTATTTTTATTTAGGACAACAAATATTTTGAGAGAGTATATATAAACTGACTTGAGATTAAGATTGTTTCCATTAATATGGATAAGATTGCCACTTTTCTTAAAACGAGGCGTTTTTCATATAAAGAAAGCTTATTATCTTACATTTACATTAAATAAAAAATAAATATATGAATGTATCTGCCTCATAAATAATAATTAATTAATATTCTTTATACTCCACTTTATATGATAATGTTACTAGGTAATCAATCAGCTATTTTTAATCGCATTTTTTCATATAATCTTCAAATAATTATTATAGTTCAATTTGTGAAGAAACCAAAAAAGCATTCAGTAAAAAAGGCTTTAATGAAAGCAAACTCATTAGATAATAAATTTGCGTTGCATTTGCTTATGGAGAGTGTATAGGGTAAAAACCGATATTACCGGTGGCAAGATACGATGTTGACATGTTGCAGGCGAAATGGATTAGGATGCAATTCTGTCGAGATCCCGAAGGAAAATACTTCATACGCGTCCGTAGCAAAGAATTCAGATCAATTGTCACGGAGAGGTTATGAGCACGAGACGTTACGTATCTGGTCCAAATATGCAGCCAAACATTATGCGTTTGTAATTAAGGAACATTTATTTATCATTATTGTCCATAATGAGGGAGCGATTCACGGCCTTTGGCTGCAGAATTATCACCTATAAAAGGAGCTCAATATCAATGTTAGAGGGCATCCAATTCTAGCTTAACAATTTACAATTTACGCATTCTAGAAAAATAGAATACAATTTACTTATTTTTGTTACGGTTGTAAAATGTTCATGAATGCTTGAAGTCTATCCTGGGACGACTTCATTGAGAGATTCCTCCGAGCTCAGACTATTCAGGCTAATTTTGTTACATTATTGCTTTAAGTTTACTTGATTTCATCATTTACCATTTATCGTTAGTACCATTTATAACAAATCAATCTACGTATCCTTTAGACCACTAAATTAATTCAACTGTACCTTTTGAGGGTAAATAGCTTGGCGCCCACCGTGGGCTAAGGATAATTGTGGTGTTGTTTTGTTGCTCTTGCTACTTTGCTAATCACTTCTAAATCCGTGGAATCAGATAAATGGTAGGCACTGAAGGTCAAACCAACACCCTTAACAATGAGTTGTTGAACAACACACTCGCCCAAGAAGTCGATCCGACTACTAGAGAAATTCGGGCAAGGAATGAATCTGTTGCTTCAACTCAAGGGTCAAAGCACACTGGGGATGATCTAACCCCAAACGATGATGTTGAAGGTGAAGTAAGGATCGTCGGGTCCGACTTGGTGAAAATCTTTGATCTGTTGGAAAAACAACAGAAGGCGATTGTGGATTTACAGAAGAAAGGTAGGACCAATGCAGGCACGGTAAACGGAAACACAGCTGTTAGGGCCGAGGATAAAAAAGAAGGTAGCGAAAGTGGTTCTAGAAATAATGAAGCACTGGAAATCATGAAGTATGTTTAGGCCTTATCTAATCGATTGGAGCAGAACGAAAAAGAGTTGACCAGTCGATTGGATCGAAATGAGAAGGAGTTCAAGGCGTTCAATACTCGGATAGATCAGATTTCGGGAGCACCACCGGTTTTGAAAGGACCAGATTCAAAGAGATATATCCAGTTGTCGTTCCCACCGAGTGCATCACCAAAGTTGATTCCCAAGAGGCTCAAAATCTTTGGACCTACCCAAACATGATGGAACAACATATCCTCAGGAGCATGTGACATCATACCTATGTGCAATGAAGGGCAACGACATGCACTAGACAAAATTGAATCGGTTTTATTAAAAATGTTTGGTGAAACATTGTCCAAAGGGACAATGACATGGTATTCTTTATTACCTTAGCATTCTGTTAACTCCTTTGAAATGCTTGCAGATGCTTCTATCAAAGTGCATGCCGGCGCAAAAAAGGTATCAGCTAGAAAGGCGGATGTCTTTAAAATAGCACAAGAGGGCATAGAGCTGTTGCGGGAGTTCATGATTAGGTTCCAAAGGAAGCACATGCTTTTGCCCGCGGTACTAGACAAATAGGCAGAGGAAGCTTTCACCCATGGTTTGAACCCAAAGAGCTCAAGTGCTTCTTTAAAATTAAAGGAGAACTTGTTGGAATTTCCTGCGACAACATGGGCAGATGTTCACAACCTGTATGAGTCAAGATTCGGGTGGAAGACGATCAGTTGGGGCCTTCAGCTGGATCAATGGGTCGCAATCTTTCATGACAAACCTAAAAGAAGTGTTGATTCTGAGTTAAGATCTTTGAGGGACGGGTATCAGCCTTATGGTCCGTCAGAAAGGTCTCATAAAGGTCAGAACGGGGTTGCAATAGTTAATATTCCCAACGTCCGAAAAGCCCTATTTTGAAAGACAGAGAGATCGAGGCCAAAGTAGCAGAAGTTTGCAGGTCAAAATCGGAGTGGGCGCTTCAACATCAAATAATATAAAAAATCCAAGATTATCTGAGTATAATTTTAATATCAATGTGGCTGGGTTGGTGGCAGCAATGGGCAAAATTACAGACATGAGATGGCCCAAGCCTATTCGATCAGTGTTACGGTTTACTTTTGCGCGAGGCATAAAAGCTATTTTGAATTTGTGGACTCTTTTGGATTTTATGTTCCTATAGAGTCGCCACCTAATTTATAAGGAAAATTAGAAAAATCCAAGTGAAAGGGTTTATTCAAACAAAGGTAAATCCTTTTAAACCAGAGTTCGAGGTAAGGGTTCTGGTGATTCTTCGGGGAAGGTGTTAAGACACCCTGATATTAAGAATCCGCAGAATGCGGTGGATCTACGAGCTTCAATGTGTGATTTGTAATTATTTGCTTAAAAATAGTTTAAAATCTTGTATATCATGTCATGGCATATCATTTAAAATACTTGGCAAAAACATCCTTTTTTTTTTGAAGAATTTAAATTCTTTTTTTGGGAAAATGCCTATAAGGTTTGAAATGATCATTTCATTTCCGGGCCAAAACACACCCAAGATTTCTCTTGAGTAGAGTTCCACTTAATTTTTGGTCCAAATGTTATGTCCCTTTTGCCTCTTATAAGTTTCATAACAAGTGCATCTCTATTTGTAAAAATGTCATATGATTTATACAAGTTTATAAAAGTTTCTATTTTTATTAGTTGAAGGCCAACCATATTCCATTTTTTGAATCTTTTCGTTTAACTTAGGGATAAGGCACTATTACCCCCCAGAACTATGCCAGAAGTTGCTACAACACACCTTACCTTTCCCTGGGTCCTATTACCCCCCTAAACTTACTTAAAACAGAATAATTACTCCCCTAAGCGCTGACGTGGCAAGGAGAGTGTGTTTTACTCTCTTTGGGAGAGTGAGAAGCATAAAAAAGGGGAAAATTAATTTTTTTTAATTAAAAATCTGTATTTTCTTAAAATATGAAAAACTGAATTGTTTTTTAATAAATATGAAAAATCCATTTTTTTTAGAAAATAAATCTGGAAAACTGAGTCTTCTTATTAAAAAATTTGGACTGAAAATTGATTATTTTTTTTTCTATATATGGAAATAAATCTGGTTTTCCAAATTTAGTTTTAAAAAATGGGGTTTCCACATTTAAAAAAATAATTAATTTTTCCACAACTTTATAAAAATTCAGTTTTTTCACATTTTGACAAGAAAAACACTTTTTTCCGGATTTTATTTGAAAAATAAAAGTGTCCTAAGAAAATGAAATCATGAAAATCAAGATTTTTTAAGAGATTTTAAAAAAATAATCAAATTTTCCATATTTTAAAAAATCCAGTTTTCCATATTTTAAAAAAATTCATGTTTTCAGCTTTGTTTTGTTTTGTTTTTTAAATGTGTTTTTAAAAAAATCAAATTTTTTCAGATTTTTTAAATATTTTAAAAAAAAACGGGTTTTAAAAATCATCTTTTTTAAAGAAAATTCAGTTTTTTAATTTAAACAAATCCATGCTTTCAGTTTTGTTTTTTTGGAAAAAAAAAAAAATCAGACGGGTTTTAAAAAACTCAAATTTTCTATTTTTTTTTATAAAAAAAACAGGTTTTAAAAGTCATTTTTTTTAAAAAAAATAATTCAGTTTTTAATTTTTTTTAATCCATGTTTTCAGTTTTATTTTTTTTTCTAAAAAAATGGGTTTTAAAAAAAAAAATCAAATTTTAATTTAAAAATCTTTTTTTTTAAAAGAAAATTCTGTTTTTTATTTAAAAAAAAAAATTGACACGTAAGCTGAATGTTTTTTTTTAAAATAAATAAATAAATACACATGTGGCAAGGAGAGTGTATGTCACTCTCCCATATGAGGGTGGGCATCAACATTTAGGGGGGTAATTATTCCGTTTTAAATAAGTTTAGGCGGATAATAAAATCCAGGAAAAGGTAAGGTGTGTTGTAGCAACTTCGGGTATAGTTCAGAGGGGTAATAGTGTCTTATCCCTTAACTTAAGTATAAGTAGGATTCCCTTTGTTTTGTTTTAAAGTGGGCTTGGCCTAAAGGAGTTTTAGAAAAATCCTTCAAGTTACTTGAAACCATTTGAAGTCCATTTCGAAGAGGCCTATTTTGAAATCAGATTTTTCTTTTGCTATCTTTTTGTAAACTCTTGAGTTGAAGAAGCAAAGTTGAATTTTTCTCAAAACATGTCCCATTTGCTTCCAGTTTTCAGAAAGTTTTAAGTTTGAGAAAAGTTAATCTTTTTTTCAAAAGTGTATCCTACTCTTTTCAGTTTTGGCTTTATAGAGAAAAGAACAAAATTTATCTTTTCATCATGTTTTTTGAAGGCATATTATCACTTATCTTTTGTTGGGTCCGAATTTGCAATAGCAACCAGGTTCCTATTCATTCTAGACGATATACGTATCGTTTGCCTAATTCAACTAAGTCATAACCAATCGGGTTTCAATATTTTACAAGCACTCGTTTACAACAATATTTACAAATACATGCATAAAAATAAAAGAAAGGGAAGGCCAGTGGGCCTACCGAACCCACCAGTTGACCATTTTCACCCATGGTTGGGCCTTCACTGTTAGATTCGAACTCAGGAGAAGGAAGAGGTGTTGGGACTCTGGCCCAACAAACCGAAGTCATGCAGGCTCGACCCAAATGGCCCACGTCACCGAGTTTCATGTAAAGGAGAGGGAAAAAGGAAAATGGAGGTTAGAGGGCATCTATACTTAATAACTAATTTAACGAGAATTTAAAACACTCAAACACAATCGCATATGTAAACATATATCAAGTATAGTCCGTTATATTCACTGAAATGATACAGTAAGAACCAAAACAGAAAAAAGAAGACAAGCCCAAATATATTCAAAAGAGAAACAACATGCCCAATATGATGTCGTGTACAAATAATAGCAAGAAAAGGCCCAAATTAATCTTTACGAGGAACAAATGAAGAGCAGGCCCAAATTGTCACTCAATACCAACATTCAAGTTAATCAATCTTTGTGATATACCATCAGTAGACACGATATACAGTCCAATATATACTAAGGTATACATAGAGTATGTATTTTGTATACCTAGTAATATTCTATCACAACAGTACATGATGAGAAGAGAAAAGGAGAAGGAAAGGAAGTTTAAAATAAGCAGGATCTGGCATTCATCTCAAATCAATATCAATACACCATACACACATATACAGAGAGTACACACTAATATACTTAGAATATTTACTCCTTTTGATCTTTCTTAAACATTGAAACTCAAGTTTTCCCTACTCAGGTGGTGAAAAGAAGCACACATAGTTTTGCAAACTCACATTAAAAAAGGGACTCAATGAGATTAAGCCTTCTTAAAGAATTCAAATCAAGGGTAGACTAGTACAACATACATTTTAAGGCCTAATGGAAAACAGGTGCAGATCTTTGCACAGGTCAACCCACAGTCAAGCACACACATGACATGCTAAATGGCAAAAGGGTTTACAGACACAAACTGAAGTGATTCAGACAAAGAGTAGTCGTATGAAGTAAAAGCATTCCAAAGAGAGCTAAAGAAAACAAATACAGGTCCTAGCATAGGTTAAGATTCATGCACAAGCATAATAGTATGGTAATCAATTCTATGGGGTGACATCAGTTATTACTTAATGACTTCCATAAGAAAAGGAGAGAAAAGTAAAAAAGGATCATGCAGATTCATAGCAAAGGTATTGCTTACTCAGCATCATGCAAGTCTTTTTAGGCATTCAAAATCAATATCATATATTAGATCACACTGACAGTCTAAAATCCTAGATGTTGATCACATACTTGTTCTTTTTAAAGATAGGCACAATAGAACATAAGTTATCTAAACATATTTTAGGCAAATGAACAAGCATTAGATGGCGGCAAGATAAAATACACTTCAAAACACTGAGAAGAGGAGGTAAACTACACAAATACATTTATTGTCTTGTATACAGACCTCAGGACCCCATTTTTATCATGCAAATCACATAGTCCTCTTATTTAGGGCTTACTGAAACCTTAGAGGGGTCCCATAGAGTTGAAATTCAATAAGGAGGAATCTCAGCAGCCTAGCATAGGCAGTACTAGGCTGAGTGAAACTCAAAGCCTTTCCTATACCCTTCGTAGCCCTAGGATAATCACTCCCTACCTTTTTATAAATCAAGTAACGGCCTCATAAGTTCCCTTTACTTAGGTGATCCTAAGCAATTTCATTATTTACCCTTGAATGAACCAGACTACTTTAGTTTATCATGACAAGGCAAACATTTAACCTCTTAAACTCCCAACTGTTAAAATAACAACTTCCACTCAGACAAACAGGGCAGTACCAATCATGGGCCATTTTTAACCAAATTCTTTACCATAAGCAATGGACATTTCCATATTGACCAGCAAACAAGCATCACAGTATCCAGGCAAACAATGCAATCATTTTTAGTTATCAGAGAAGGTCATTTGAAATAAGGTTTGTGTCTTTTGAACTTAACTACTTAGTTACAGTTTCAATCACACTTTGCTACTATCAAACAACTTTAGAAAGAGAGAAAGGCAAAGCATATACTCCATGTATTATCCCCATAGTATAAGAAAACTACCAAAGCCTTGGACACACACTAATAGGCTGGCCACGTTACTTCATATTAAGATTAACTTATGGGAGAAAAAGGTAGTTTATTCCATATGGTGATTAGGATTAAAAAAACACCAATTTTAAACACTGAAGCCCATTTAAACACTCAATATACAAGGATTACACATGAATTGAAGACATGCTTGAATCAAACAGAGATGACCACTTGCATATATTTGAACTAATCCACTAACACAATGCTCATCATCAACAAACCATATATAGGCATGGTTCCTCAAATAAGAATGAATTGGCACATAAATTAATATATCAAAGCTAAACTAACTAAACAAAGCTAGCACAAAATCATGAATCAAGTAAACTAACTCACATGCTAAGTTGACTAAAGGCTTTACATGCTGGTTATTAAGCATGGACACTAAATCAGTTCTAAGTTAAAACAGGCTAAGCAAATACACCAGTCCAGCATATACATAGCTAAGTACATAAGCATACACATGCTAAACAACTTATTAGACAACTGTTAAATCCAATAAGGCATACAAAAACACTTATAAACATGCTGATAGTCTAGGACTAGGTTGAACAAACACATAGTTAAAGCAGTAATGGGAACTCAACTTAACATGCTTGTAATCACTTTAAGCAGACATAGCATTAACCACAACCTAAACCACATCAAAGTTGCACAATATACTAATGATTGGGCTAGTTACATACTGAACAGGGATTAAGCTAAACTATAAACATGTTGATGATTAATATAACACATATTTAGTTAAACAACATTTAAATCAAACTAAACTAAACTAAACTAAGTAGGCATGCCAATAATTACTAGCTAAACCAAAGTAATCACAAATGAAACACTCAAAGCATATAAGACCTACTAGTAGTTAGGTTAACAGTTTAATTGCATATTTGTTAGGTTAAACAGTTTAATTGCATATTTGTTATGTTAACCTAACAAATATGCAATTAAACGTTACACCTCATTTTCGCTTACGTTAAAGTTTCATTTTAAGTCTGTTGTCGTAGGTTCGTATTGAGAATTAATTGGGGAGTTGTGTATGAGGACTATGGGTGCATATCGAAGATATATAAGCTTAAACATGTTTGGAAAGAGTATGAAGGTTAGACGTTAAACGAATCGGAAAGAATATGTTTCGTCGGAAAATCGAAAGAGGGCAATTCCACGATTTGTTTCACGGTCCGTGGAGTATTCCACGGCCGTGAAAAAGAGGAAGCAAGCACCATGAATTGGTGGCAGTGGGGTGGATCCACTGGAACAGTTTCACAGCCACTTTCATGGCCCGTGAAATAATTCACTGTCTGTGAAAGTGAATCGTGGAATTGAGGCGGTGGAAATTTTTTCTTTTGTTATAAATTAAGTAGCACGACTTGGGGCTTATTGTTTTTTTAAAAAAAACAGATCCCTATTGACCCTCTAAGATCTCTCAAACATCCCAAATCATTCCAAACCAATACAAGAGAAGATCAAGTTCTAAATCCGCAACTAGTTCATGGAAGATGGTTGTTCTTGCTTCTACTTGAAGTTGTGGTGACTAAGTCTTGAAGAAAGTTTTGTGTAGCTAAAGTTCTTTAAGTATCAGGTATGTTCTTCATCTTATTTCTTATGTTGAGTTGATTTGAGGGTTTAGCAAGTCTTAAAAGTGAAGAGAATTATGGCAGAAAGGTTATAAGGTATTACGTTGAAGTTGATGGCTATGGACTGATTTTGAAAGGGAGTTTTAGATTGATTTGAGTCTAGTTTGAAAAATATCTCTTGACTATGGTATTGTTGATGTTGATAATCTATGGTATTGTTGATGTTGATAATCTATGGTATTGTTGATGTTGATAATAATGTTTGAGAGTTGTTTTGGAGTTTGGTGGAAGTAGGTGACATAGGGAAAATGCTGCCCAAATTTCATTAACTCACCTACTAAATTGATTTGACCTTATGAGTGTTTCAATGACTTAACCTTAGTGTGAATCATCTTGAATGTAGGTTTGCAAGCTCGAGAGGATAGAAGTTGAGGGGTTAAGTAGATGACGAGGTATGTTAAGGCCGTCCCTTTCTTTTTTATGGCATGATCATATTGATACAAGCTTACACAAATGATATTCATAGTGACTCCACTCTTAGAAATGTTAGGAGCTTATGTTCTTGATCCTCTTATGATATTATTGATTTTTGTATCATTATTATTGATCTCTTCTCATGGTTATTAATCTTGTCTTATTGTTGTTGATCTCATTTTATGGTTATTGATCCTTCAAGGTGAGATATGTTGACGATGATAGTTCCATAATGGTAATCGGAGGTTTACCGACCTTACTTCACTCCGATAGAGTCGTAACGTTTCTTTGAGCTCTCATGCATGATTTATATATATTTATCTATTTTATGACACCAAGCCGCGCTATAGTCAGCCGGGTATGGCACCTATTTTGTACACCACTACAGTTGGGTACGGTAACACCGAGCCTATTATGGCCGGGTAAGATGACACCGAGCTTTATTATTGCCGGGTACAGTATTATAGATCCAGGTTCTATGTTGTCGTATGTTACTCCTTTTATTACTAGTCAGTTTGGGGTGAAAACCGGAGTCGATTAAAACTTTTGAGGTGTCTACACCCGTTGGTGATCCAGTGATAGCTAGACAGGGATACAAAGACTGTGTAGTTATAGTCTGTGATCATCATACTATAGCAGATTTGATTGAATTAGACATGGTAGACTTTGATGTCCTTATGGGTATAGATTGGTTAGCCTCTTGTTATGCTAATGTTGATTGTAGAACGAAGATGGCTCGATTTTACTTTCCAGGAGAGCCAATTCTAGAGTGGAAGGGTAATAAAGCATCGCCGAGGGCTAGGTTTATTTCCTATCTCAAGGCAAGGAAGATGATTGCCAAAGGTTGTATATATTATATAGTCTGGGTTTGAGATGTAGAAGCAAAGCCACCGACTCTCCAGCCTGTCCCAGTGGTTAATGAGTTTCCAGATGTATTTTCGGATGAGCTTGTGTCTTCCACCAGAGCGGAAGATTGATTTTGGCATTGACGTATTACCAGATACTCAGCTAATATCTATTCCTCCTTATAGGATAGTGCCTGCTGAGTTGAGAGAATTAAAGGAGCAGTTGAAGGACTTACTTGAGAAAGGCTTTATCAGGCCTAGTACGTCACCGTGGGGAGCACCAGTGTTATTTGTGAGAAATAAATACGGTTCCCTGTGAATGTGTATTGATTACAGGTAGTTAAATAAGGTGACAATAAAGAATAAGTATCCACTTTCGAGGATTGATGATTTATTTAATCAGTTATAGGGTGCTTAATGGTTCTCAAAGATAGATTTGAGATCAGGGTATCACCAAGTGAGGGTTAGAGAGAAGGACATTCCGAATACAGCATTCAGAACCAGATATGGTCACTTCAAATTTCATGTAATGTCGTTTGGCTTGACAAATGCACTGGCGGTATTTATGGATTTGATGAACAATGTATTCAAGCCTTTCTTAGATCTGTTCGTGATTGTGTTTATTGATGATATTTGGGTGTATTCTCGATCAAAGGCAGAGCATGCAGATCATTTACGTGCCGTCCTTAAAGTTCTTTAGACTCAGAAGGTGTATACAAAGTTCTCTAAATGTGAGTTCTGGTTGAACTCGTGACTTTTCTAGGGAATATTATTTTAGATGAGGGTATCAGGGTAGATACGCAGAAGATTGAAGCCACGAAGACTTGGCCGAGACCCACAACACCCACGGAGGTTCATAGTTTTTTGGATTTGACAGGTTATTACAGGAGATTTGTAGAAGGCTTTTCTTCCATTTCTGCACCACTGACGAAGCTGACCTAGAAATCAGCTAAGTTCCAGTTGACCGATGCCTGTGAGCATAGTTTTCAGGAATTGAAGAACAGATTGACCTCGGCACCAGTTCTGACACTTCCAGAAGGATCGAAAGGCTATGTTATTTATTGTGATGTTTCCGGTATTGGGTTAGGTTGTGTGTTGATGCAACACGGTAAGGTTATAGCTTATGCCTCAAGGCAGTCATGGAAGCATGAGAAAAACTATCCAACACATAATCTAGAGTTAGCTGCGGTGATTCATGCATTGAAGATATGGAGGAATTACTTGTATGGAGTTCATGTTGATATTTATACAGACCATAAGAGCCTTCAGTATATCTTCAAGAAGAAGGTGTTGGATGCCCTTAGCCGCAGATCTATGGGTAGCTTGTCTTATGTTCAGCTAGAGAACAGGGAACTAGTTTGTGAGCTTCAATAGTTAGCTAGCCTAGGAGTTCGATTATTAGACTCAGGCGATACAGGGGTTACTATCCAAGATTCAACAGTCTTATCTTTAGTAGTTGAGGTTAAGGAGCGGCAGTACGAGAATCCTATGTTAGTTCATTATAGATACACAACCCCTCAGAAGAAGAAGTTACCCTTTTAGATTTCTGTAGATGGAGTTCTTAGATATTGAGGCAGATTATGTGTTCCTGATGTTCTAGGGTTACATCATCAGATTATGAGAGAGGCTCATTAATCTCGATATTCTATTCACCCGGGAATGACGAAGATGTATCATGATATCAAGGAAGTTTATTGGTGGGATGGAATGAAGAAAGACATAGCAGAGTTTGTAGCCCAGTGTCCTAACTGTCAACAAGTGAAGATTGAGCATCAGAAGGCTGGTGGATTATTGTAGGCTAGTGAGATTCCGATTTGGAAATAGGAAGTGATTAATATAAATTTCTTTACAGGCTTTCCCCGTTGTCAGTGTAAGTTTGATTCTATATGGGTGATTGATGATAGACTTACAAAATCAGCTCATTTTCTGCCTATCACGACTACTTACTCAGCCGAGGATTATGCGAAGATTTATATTAAGGAAATAGTACGATTTCATGGTGTTTTGGTATCCATCATCTCCGACAGGGGTGCGCAGTTTACAGCTAACTTCTGGAGATCCTTCCAGAAGGGTTTGGAAACTTAGGTGAGTCTTAGCACATCATTTCATCCCCAAACAGACGGGCATGCTAAGCGTAGTATTCAAACCCTCGAGGATATGCTACGGGCATATGTGATAGACTTCAGAGGTAGCTGGGATGACTATTTTCCACTTATCAAATTTGCGTATAATAATAGCTATCATTCGAGTATCCAGATGGCCCCGTATAAAGCTTTGTATCGGCGAAAGTGTAGGTCACCAATTTGATGGTTCAAAGTGGGGGAATCTAAGTTAGTAGGGCCAGATTTGATCTAGCAAGCGGTGGAGAAGGTCAAGCTTATTCAGGATCGATTATTGGCAGCTCAGAGTCATAGAAAGTCTTATGCAGATAATTGCTAACGAGACTTAGAATTCCTGGTTGATGATTGGGTATTCCTGAAAGTATCGCCTATGAAAGGCGTTATGAGATTTAGTAAGAAGGGTAAGCTTAGTCCTCGGTATATTAGGCCTTACAGGATTGTACGTAGAGTGGTACAAGTGGCCTACGAATTAGATCTGCCACGAAACTTAGAGTCAGTTCATCCTATTTTTCATGTATTGGTGCTTCATAAGTGTATCAGAGACCCTTCCAAAGTCGTACCTATTGATGATGTTCTGTTTACCGAGCTATTGTCATACGAAGAGGTTCCTATTGCTATTCTAGATAGACAGGTTCAGATATTGAGGACTAAAGATATAGCTTCAATGAAAGTCCTTTGGAGGAATCGAATTGTCTAGGAGATGACTTGGGAAGCTGAGAAAGATATGAGATCCAGGTATCCGCACTTGTTTCCACTCCCAGAGGAGGTCCAGACAGAGACACCATTGCCTTCAGGTGCATAATGTTTCATTTGTTATAATTACTAGTCGTGTGAGGCAATTATTGTTATTGCTTGTAATGGACCTATGTGGCATTGTATACTTTAGGTTGTTGTGTCAGATTGGTAGTGGTACAGCTACAGGAAACTCTGCCAAAATATTTTTTTAAGACCCCTAGGAATTTAACATTCGAGGACGAATATTCTTAAAGGGCGAAGAATGTTACACCTCGTTTTCGCGTACGTTAAAGTTTCATTTTAAGTCGGTTGCCGTAGGTTCGTATTAAGAATTAAATGGGGAGTTGTGTATGAGGACTATGGGTGCATATCAGAGATATATAAGCTGTTAAACATTTTTGGAAAAAAGTACGAAGGTTAGACGTTGAACGAATTGGAAAGAATACTGATACAAACTTACACAAATGATATTCATAATGACTCCACTCTTAGAAATGTTAGGAGCTTATGTTCTTGATCCTCTTATGATATTATTGATTTTTGTCTCATTATTATTGATCTCGTTTCCTGGTTATTGATCTTGTCTTATTGTTTTTGATCTCATTTTATGGTTAATGATCCTTTAAGGTGAGATATGTTGACGATGATAGATCCATAATGGTAATCGGAGGTTTACCGATCTTATGTCACTCCGATAAAGTCGTAACGTTTCATTGTGCTCTCATGTATGCTTTCTATGTATGTATCTATTTTATGACACTACGCTATATTCGGCTGGGTACGGTACCTATTGTGCACACCACTGCAGTTGGGTACTGTATCACCGAGCCTATTATGGCCGGGTATGATGACACCGAGCCTTATTATGGCCGGGTATGGTATTATGATGGTATGATATATGTATGAAAATGTTTTTTTAAAAGGAAAGCATGCATGTCATCCGCCTTCAGAGGCATTCAGATGTACAGGTTATCTCTCTTTTGTTTCATGTTTCTTCCTTGTCTTTACTATATTGTTATTCATGCCTTACATACTCGGTACATTATTCGTACTAATATCCTTTTGTTTGTGGACGCTGCGTTCATGCCTGCAGGTAGACAGGAAGACGGTTTAGACCCTTAGGCTGCCTTCTCAGCGATTGTACTGGAGCACTCTACTTGTTCTGGAGTTGCAGTCTAGCTTGGTATGATCCTGTTGTGTACATACGTGTATGGCGAGGTCCTGCACCGTCCCTATTATGTTTTGTACTCTAGTAGAGGCTCGTAGACAGATATGCACAGTTAGATGTCCTATGGCCTCCTCGGTCTACATTTGGTTGTATTATTATTTTGATAGCCTTGTCGGCATGTATACTTGGGTTTAGCTTGATAACGTGTGTGTGTGTGTGTGTGTGTGTGTCTCTCTCTCTCTCTCTCTCTCTCTCTCTATATATATATATATATATATATATATATATATATATATATATATATATATATATATCGTTTGGGCTTGTTTTCCTCTCAGCTTATGATATCTATGAGTTAGCGTCATGGCCCTCCGATTAGGTTGTGACATAAACAGTGGTCAAACCAATCTTAAACATGTTAGTGAACATATCACATAATTAAATATTGACTAAATTAACACATATAACTATTAAGCTAAAACTATCTAAATAATTAATGCTAAACTAAACTAACCAAGCTAAACTAAACTAAACACATATATTAACAAGCATACACTAATCACACAAACATATAACAAGCAAAAACATACAAAATACTAAAATAAATAAGAGGAAAGAGGTTTACCTCTTCTTTGTGCAACCTTGTCGAGAATTGAAATTGGAGATCCTTGCACTCTTCAACCCTGAGACTCAACCACAAAAACAAATAATTTTTTAGACTAAAAATCCCAATTAGCTAAAAGTTTCAGCTAAAGCTAAAACCCTAATTAAATTGGGGACTATGATCTATTAAAAAAAAGACTTGTATCAATTTTTCTCGAATTTGAGACTTTTCTCTCTCTGTGTGTGTGTAGAGTAGGAGGTCCTTTATATAGGCTCCAAAAATCCCAAGTTTCAGTTTATCAACCGATGTGGGACTTGTAGGTTTTTGAGGAATTCATCTTGAATCTTTGTGGTTTGTTGAAAACCAATAGAAATCGTTGAAAACCCAGAGCAAAATGACAAAATTAATTAAAGAATTTGTCCTTGTTTGCCGTAGAATACAGAAAAGTAGAAGAGAGAGTATAGGATTTTACTGTGTTTGGTTACACTGCGGTAGAGAGAGGGTAAAACATTAATTGCTAGACTTGAAACAAACATGCGGACCACGTACTGCATAAAGCAAAAGTGTTTGAAGAATTTGCCATTTCTGGTGCTGATGATCGAATAAAGAGATGGAATTGGGTGGCGGCGTTAGGGTTTCTCTTGGAACCCTTCGTTTCTACCAAATGAAACGTTATAGGGGTCATTTGGTATACTTGTTCGTAGAATGGGTGAGGCTTGGGCCGGGTCTTGTCCTTCTTGGACTAAGCCTGGCCGAGTTTAAAGGGTCTCTGGCCCAAAATAATATTTGCATATATATATATATATATATAATGAATACATACATATATATGTATATGTATATAATGAAGGCCAATTCTTTTCAAAGGTGGCCATTAATTAAAATCCCAATTTAAATCAAGCATTTCAACTATAGCCATAATTAAAATGTAACCATTAAATACTTATTTCAAAATTGACCATAATTGAGAATGCAACAGCTAATTAATCATTTTAATTATGACCTCAATTAATCACATAACTAAAATAAAATCAACAATTTCAATTTTAACTGTAATTAAAGTATAGAAAAAATTTTGGCCTTTTCCATTTTAACCACGATTATCGCATAAATTGATTTGCTAATTTTAATTTTAACCATTTTAAAAGGAATTGCAATTGAAGTTAAACAAATTGTTAAATTTGAGACGTAATTGAATTATTTATTCAATTATTCAACTTTCTTGACTTAACAGAGTAAAATATTTATCAATCGACTATTAAACAGTTTTAAACAATTAATTTAATAATTGTTTCCATTATTTTGAATTAAAACTTTGATAAATATTTCAAAAATCCTTAGAAATATACTAAATATACAAGATGATATACAATAGCATACTTGATGATATTTTGTCAAATGAAATGGCAAAATGTCACCAGAACAATTTTGTAAAAATCATTTTTGATTTGTAAAATGTATATTTCACTCATTTTTTTTGACTAAAGAACTCTGAATAATTAAAAGAAAATATTGGAGGGAAAAAATTAGGTGTCAAAATTACCCCTTCATTGTTCAGGGATGGTAAAACCATCACTGATTATCGAAATTTGACTAACCTGATTTTTGGCCGACCAATTCAAAATACCTCTCTCTTTTTATGAATTTTCAAAATTATGGCTGGACCCGGGTCTCTTGGTTTTCTACATATCTCACACATTATGAGAATTCAGGCCACTTGTAGTTCGACTGAACTAAACTCTAATGCAAATTTTATAAAACAAATCCCGAATCTTCCAGTGTCAAAACTGAGAAGTTCCGGAATGTTCTGTTGGAATGTGACTGACTCTCTGGTATTGAGTCCGCCTACATGTCCCTGATTTCGGGAATCAGGTCACTTGTAGTTCGACTCAATCGGTGGAAAAGGGTATCCCGGATGCGGGATTGCCTTATTACTTCCCGGTATGTGTCCGACCGGTTGTGGGATTTTTGATAAATAAAGCAAAATAAAGCAAAATCTTTAAAACACCTATTTTGTGCGGCTGAGCACAGTGTGGAGCGATCTTCCAATTCCTGGCCTAAGAGCTTGACTCTCATTGGCACCATATCTCGACCGGCTGGGTAAGAAAAAGTTTCACGTTTGCTCCACATACATCTGGATCTGGTTTGATCAGCCTGCTCGTCTCTTTGGCGACTATGAACCTGCTTCCTATCTTCTGGGTAGCATTGTGGTTTACCTTCTTGGTCCTTGTTTTCTTCTTTTATCACCCTTGCGTGGCTTCGTAGCTGTGCCCTTTGGTTTCATTTCACATGGGTGACCTTCTTGGCACCGTTTGATTTGAATATCCTTCTTGGTCTTGTGTAGTTGTCTCACCTCCTTTGCGTGACTTCGTCACTGTAGCCCTCTTGGTTTGATTTCTTGTGGGTGACCTTTTTGGCACCATTTGGTTTGCTTTGGGTAACCCTTTTGGCAGCATTTGATTTTATATGGGTGACCTTCTTAGCACCGTTTGGTTTGAATGAACTTATTGGTCTTGTATATTTTGTCTTACCACCCATACATGGCTTCGATGACATGGCCATCTCGGCCGACTCTTTAAAAATGGGTGACCTTCTTGGTACCGTTTGATTTGTTAACCCTTTTGGTCATTGCTTGCATGAAATGGCCCTCTTGGCATTTTATTTGAACGAATGGCCCTTTCGGCGCTTATTTGAATGAATGACCCTTTTGGCGTTTGATATGAATGGCCCTCTTGGACTTTGTTTGAATGAGTTGCCCTCTCGGTAATGTTTGTATGAATGGCCCTCTCGAAAATGTTTGTATGAATGGCCCTCTCGACAATATTTGTGTGAATGGTCCTCTGGACAATATTTGTATGAATGGCCCTCCCGACACTATTTGTATGAATGGCGCTCTCGGCAGTATTTGTATGAATGAATGGTCCTCTTGGCAGTTTGGTATGAATGAATGGCTCTCTCGGTAGTATTTGATATGAATGGCCCTCTTGGCATTGTTTGATATGAATGAATGGCCCTCTCGGTAGTGTTTGATATAAATGGCCCTCTCGGCAGTGTTTGATATGAATGTCCCTCTCGGCAATGTTTGTATGAATGGCCTTTTTGGCATGCAAATGTTTTTAAATGAATGACAGATGGCCCTCTTGGCTAGATTATCTTTCTTTCATCCTTTATGTCGGTTGTGAAACTCTTGGCCATGATATGCCGTTTCATTCGCTGTGTGGTCCTTTTGACCTAATGATACCGTCGTTATGACATTTGGCTTATTATAGTCTTCTTGGCTCGATTGGGCCACCTTTGTGGCGCTTTGTCCTTTGTAGGCCTCTTGGCTAGATTGTGCAGTGCTTGTAGCGCTTTTGTCCTTTTGTAGCTCTCTTGGCTAGATTTTTGCCACCCTTGCGGCGCTTTGTTCTTTGGTAGCCCTCTGGCCAGATTGTGCCGCCCTTGTGGCACTTTGTTCTTTGGTAGCCCTCTTGGCTAGATTGTGCCACTCTTGTGGCGCTTTGTTCTTTGGTAGCCCTCTTAGCTTGATTGGGTACTTAGTGTGGACCGGGATTTTCTTCAGCGAGCCGCTTCTTAGCTCTTTTATCATCATGCGCAAACAAGGTTAGCAAAATAAATGGTCGTCCTCCTGACGACACTGGGGAACCTTCATTCATAGAAAGAGCGTTAGTTTTATACAAGGTCGATTCGTGTCATCGACTCCTCTTGCGTCATTCCTTCTCCTCTTTGGTCATGTTCTTGGCTCCAACCCTCTTAGATTTGGTAGTACAAGAGATGAATTATAAAATGAAGTAAAAAAATTTCAAAACATTGATAATAAGCTTTTCAAAACGTTTGATTGTAAAACGGAATATAATTTTTGAAAAGTATTTATGTTGTCATCATGACATGTGGATTTAAGAGAGGATCTTTATCTGTCCGCGGTATCTTATGGCGGAACTCTGGCTTTATCCAATGGAATTTTTTAGACCCTTTCAAAAATTCTACCCCAGTTTGAGGTTTATGTCGGCGAGCTCTCGTACCGACTTGTAGTGAAGGAATTTTTGAGATCTTCTTAAAAATTCTGCCCCAGTTGAAGGTTTGGTTCGGCTAACTTTTGTGCCGAATTGTTGTGAAGGAATTTTTGAGGTCCTCTAAAAAATTCTGCCCCAGTTGAAGGCTTCGGATCGGCTGACTCTTGTGCCAAATTGTTGTGAAGGAATTTTTTAGAGGATCTCAAAAATTCTGCCCCAGTTGAAGATGTTTTGGCGAAATCTCGTCCTAACTTTGAATTCGGAATATTTTTAGGGCTATCTAAAAAATTCTAACCTTGTTGATTCCTAGGGGTTTCTTGGATTTTTTGATTGGTACAACCGAACTCGAGGAGCGCCTATGTATCCTATTGCAACAGGAATTAGGTCGAACGTAGTTCGAAATAAAATAATTGATTTTTTTTCTAATAATGTGACCAAGTCATATATGGACTACGTACGTAACCCACCTTGAAAAATCAGGTCATTGCGTAGTTTATATTACAAGGAAATTATTTGGTTGTTCTATCTATTACAAAAGGAAGACCAAATCTGATATGGATTTTCTGTATCCTTGCCATAAGAGATAGGTCTTATTGCAGTGATTACAAGAAAAAGTACGATTATAAATTGTAAAGCGTGTCTTCATGCGTAGTATCTCTTGTTTGCGTCTGAATTGATTGCTTTGATCCATTCTTGGCCGTCCATTTCAGCTAAGATCACTGCTCCTCCAGAGAGCACTATGCAGACCAGGTACGGGCCTTGCCAGTTGGGTGGAAACTTTCGTTTGTACTCGTCTTGGTGTGGGAAGGTGTGGGAACACTCACTTGAGTACTAGTTGTCCTATTAGAAAAAGTCGAGCTTTGACTCGCTTGTTGAAGGCACGAGCCATTCTTTGCTGGCATAAATGGTCGTGGCATATGACGATCATTCTTTTCTAATCGATCAAAGCTAGTTGCTCGTATCAATTTCAGACCCATTGTGTGTTGTCCAACTCTGCTTCTTGTATGATTCTGAGCGACGGTATTTCCACTTTAGCGGGTATTACTGCTTTGGTTCCATAGATAAGGAAGTACGGAGTTGCCCCTATGGAAGTCTGAACTGTCGTTCGGTATCCCAGTAATGCATAAGGCAACTGTTTGAACCAGCATGTGTAATTGTCTGTCATTTTTCTCAATATCCTCTTGATATTTTTTTTGGCTACCTCTACGGCTCCATTCATTTGTGGCCGGTAGGCGATGGAGTTTCCATGGGTTATTTGGAATTGTTCACAGATGTCTTTCATCAGATGACTGTTCAGATTTGCTCTATTTTCCGTTATGATGGACTCTGGAATGCCGAATCAGCATGTGATATTGTTTCGCATGAAATCAACTACCACTTTCTTTGTCATTGATTTGTGTGATGTCGCTTCTACCCACTTGGTGAAGTAATCTATGGCGACCAATATGAATCGGTGTCCATTACATGTGGCTGGTTTGATGGATCCAATGATGTCCATGCCCCAGGCGATGAATGGCCAAGGTGAGCTCATGAAATTAAGTTCACTTGGTTGGACTCTGATCAGGTCTCCGTGGATTTGGCACTGATTACATCTTTGCACGAACTTACTGCAGTCGATTTCCATTGTCATCCAATAGTAGCCAAGCTTTTCTTAGCTAGAACGAGCCCATTCATGTAAGGCCCACAAGTCCCAGCATGTACTTCTTCTAGTCATTTTGTGGCCTCTGTGGTATCCACGCATATCAGTAATCTAAGATCTGGCGTTCCTCTTTTGAGTATCTCCTTGTTTAGAAAGAATCTGTTAGCCATTCTTTGGATGGTTTTCTTTTGATTGCTCGTGGTGTTTTTAGGATATTCTCTTTTTTCCAAGTACATCTTTATATCGGTGTTTCAAGGCTTGCCATCGGGTTCTGCCTCCGTATGGGAACAATAAACGTGTTCTTCTCTCAAGCTTATCTCAAACGGGTCAATGTGACTGCTTTCGGGATGTTGTATCATGGATGCTATGGTAGCAAGAGCATCGATAAATTCATTTTGAGCCCTTGGCGTATTCTTGAACTCAATTTTCTTGAATCTCTTGCGCAACCTTTATGCGAGGTTTACATATGGTGAGATTTTGGCGTTCTTTGTGGCCCAGTGCCCTTGCACTTGGTGAATTAGCAGATCTGAATTGCGTATTACCAATAACTCATGGACGTCCATGTCGAGTGCCATTCGGAGGCCTAAGATGCAGGCCTCGTATTCTGCCATATTGTTGGTGCATCAGAACTTGAGCTTCGCAGCCATCGGATAATGTTTTCCTATTTGTGATACTAAGAATGCTCCGATTCCTGAACCCCTGTAGTCGACCGCACCATCGAAAAACATTCTCCAGCCCGAATAGGGCTCAGCTATGTCTTTGTCCACCGTCAATACCTTTTCATCCGGAAAGTAAGTTCGAAATAGTGCGAAATCCTTATCGATTGGGCTTTCTGCCAATAGGTCGGCCAATGGTTTCCTTTTGACGGCCTTTTATATCACGTATGTAATGTCAAACTCGCTCAATAGGATTTGCCACTTGGCCAATTTCCCTATACGCACGGGTTGGCTGAAGATGTATTTTAGTGGATCCATCTTGGAGATGAGATAAGTGGTGTATGATGACACAGGTCGTGCCTCAGCATTTGGGCTACCCATGTCTAAGTACAATATGTCTTTTCTACCAGAGTGTACCTCATCTCGCAGGCAGTGAACTTCTTGCTCAGATAGTAAATTACATGCTCCTTGTTGTCGGTTTTGTCGTGTTGTCCTACCACGCATCCGAAAGAGTTGTCTGATACCGACAGGTATAGCAGTAACGGGCTTCCCGTTCTAGGAGGTACTAAGACCAATGGGTTGGAAAGGTACTTCTTGATGGTGTCGAATGCTTTTTGACACTCTTCAGTCCATTCCGTAGGTGCGTCTTTTTTCAGCAATTTGAGTATGGGTTCAACAATTACAGTGAACTGGGCTATGAACCGACCAATGTAATTTAACCTTTCTAGAAAACTCATGACCTCCTTCATGTTCTTTGGAGGAGGCAACTCCTTTATTGCTTTGATTTTTGATGGGTCCAGCTCTATGCCTCTTCGGCTGACTATGAACCCAAGCAGTTTTTGGGCAGGCACTCCAAATGCATACTTGGCTGGGTTTAGCTTCAGATTGAACTTCCGGAGTCTGTCAAAGAACTTCCGTAAGTGCGTGGTATGCTATGAGCTTTCTCTTGACTTGATAATGATGTCGTCCACGTATGCTTCAATTTCCTTGTAGATCATGTCATGGAAGATAGTAGTCATAGCCCTCATGTAAGTGGCGCTAGCGTTCTTGAGGCCGAATGACATTACTCGATAATGGTACACTCCCCAGGGAGTGATGAAAGCTATTTTCTCTGCATCCTCCCAATTATCAAGATCTGCTAGTATCCCATGAAGCAATCCACAAATGATTATGACTCGTGCTTCCCGCAATTCTCGATGGGTTATGGATGTTCGGGAGTGGGAAATTATGCTTGGGACTAGCTCTGTTGAGATCACGGTAGTCTTCACAAATTTGAATCTTTCCGTCCTTCTTAGGTACCGGCACGATTTTGGCTAACCAAGTCGGGTATGAAGTACATCCACAACTCCGGATTTGATCTGTTTTCCAACTTCGTCCTTAATTCGGATGCTTAGATCTGGTTTAAACTGTTTGGTTTTCTGTTTAACCGGAGCAAAACCTGTGTTGATGGGCAACTTGTGGGCCACTATGTCTGTGCTTAGCCCAGGCATGTCCACTCACTCTCTCAATAGTTCTATTAATTCCTCCTTCTGAGGTGCTTCTAAATGTGCGCTTATCCTGGTTTCTGTAAATGTTTCCTCATCTCCTGGATTAATTACTTCGGCTTCACCTAGATTGGAATTTTTTACTCATTCTCAAATTGTTCTACCTCTTCGACGAGACCTTGAGGTAACATTGTTTCCTCATCGTACTCTTCGTAGTCCTCTTCGTCTATGTCACTTGGCTCACTTATTTTGCGACATGTCATGATATTTAGGGTTATTTTATTATTATTACTAAAAAAGCAAGACAAAGCATGGTTAGAATAAAACATATGCTTATGTAAAAGAAAAGAGTTGTTTTTCTCATAAATCGAGGCTTCATTAATTTACTAAAAGAAGTACAAACTGTGGTCCTGACTCGGATCAACATCAAGTAATTTCCATTTTTTAAACATCACGAGGTATTTAAAGTGCAAATGGTGAGTAATAGGGCCTTGAATGATTCCCACTAATTTCATAAAGATTTAAATTCATCATCTCTACTGAAGAGCTAAGAGCGGGGTAAAGGCCCAGTTGAATAGTTGCTCGCCCAGGTCAGTATCGCGGATAGTGGGCACTTCATTGCATTCTTTCACTATCACTAAGAAATCTTCCTCTTGGAACAACAACCCTAACCCTTCCTCAGCATCTCCATCATCAGCCATTGGCATTCGGACTGAAAATGACTGGTACAAGTTCAGAATTGGCTTGCGCAAGCTAGGTTGACTCCTTGTGTTTCTATTAGCTTCAAAGGTCTCATCAGCATTGGGAACATACCCCAGACCGAAGAGAAAGTTGTCATGAGGAATTGGGATTGGCTCCACTATGCCATGTAAATCCCTTCCCAAACCTCGTCCGAGTTCAAACCCATTTTGGAGCATGGTGGATGCAATCATCTTGTAAACAGCTGGAATGGGAGCTTGTGGGGAGTCTTCTTTGTTAGCGGCCCCCACTAGTTCCACTACGTGGATATATGTACCTTTTGAAGCTTCTTCGATCACTGGCACATAATTATTTGGGTATTTGTGGATGCTACCTTCTCCGTGGATCACGACTTCATGGTCTTCCTATGCAAATTTCACAGCTTGGTGGAGAGATGATGGAACGGGTTTAGCCATATAGACCAGGGCCTTCCTAATAGCAGATTATAGTTGGCAGTGATTGCCATGACTTGGAATTCAGTAGCCCATTTGGATGCAGAGATTGACTTCTCCAACAGGATCACGTTGGGCTCCATTAAATTCTTACATTTGTGTGGCTTTGGCGAATCTTTCCAACATCATAGCCCAACTGACTGAGCGTAGGTTTGGGGCAGATATTGAGGCCAGCCCCATTTTCGACCAATACTCATGCCACGATCTTGTCTCGGCACTTGACAGTTATGTATAGAGCTTTGTGGTGTGCCATCCCTTATTTTGACAATTCTTCTTTAGTGAAGGAGATTTGATGCTCTCCTATGACATGGGCCACTATATCGGCCAGATTTTGCTACTTGTGCCCGCAGGCATGGGCTTCATCTAACACCCTCATCAGAGCTTGGCGATGTTGTGGAGAACTTACCAACAGGGATATTTAGGACACCCCAAAAGTTTTTTTTAGCGAATACTTGAATTTTTGATTTATCATATCTTGATAGTAAGGGTATGTTTTACTTCGCACTTCCTGAATGTGAACTTAACGATATTTGAAACTTGTTTGAAGTGTTATGGTGTAGATATATAAACTACTCCTACTATGATTATCTTAGTAAATTTATTAAATGGATTAGATATTTATAAAAGTGGGCAGCCCCTTTTTATTTTATTTTATTATTTTTCATCCTTATCTTACTAAGTAAGATATATACCCTTTTGGCTCTTATCCTCTCCACCACCCCTCCAATTTCGTTTTCTCCAAGGAAACAAGACACCAAAACCTCTCTCCTCTCATAATATTCATCCTCTAAATCAATCATCAAGACTTGCTTTGGT
The DNA here is from genome assembly GCF_029784015.1 of Lycium ferocissimum. Lineage (NCBI taxonomy): Eukaryota > Viridiplantae > Streptophyta > Magnoliopsida > Solanales > Solanaceae > Lycium > Lycium ferocissimum. The sequence goes on from NW_026724788.1 coordinate 133,775, forward strand.
TGAGCCCCAAGCAACTCCACACGATTGAGGTAAGTTACAAACCCGTTTTTGGACTGGACTGCTGTTAGTGTTTTCAGTATAATTCCTTGTATAAAGCTTAGTTTTAAGTGATTCAAGATGTTCTAGAAAGCTATTTCATAGCCCTACAATTTCGTTCAGGCTCCAAAACCCAGTTTTGCTTGTATTTACTCGAAAAGGGGTTATGAAGTACAGGGTAGGTCTTTGCCTAGATTTCTTTTTTGCAAACCCTACATGTACTGCTGTGAGTATTTTGAGCATGTATTTTTGTACAAAACTGATATAGGAGTGATTGGAATTTCTCTGAAACCCCAAGACATATATCTACAACTTTCATTAAGGCCACAAAGTCTATTTTTTCCGTTTACCCCTTTGAAACTGAGCGACAGTACAAGACAGTAGTACTATCCAGAATTCCTGTTTTGATAGTTTAGGCTGATTTTCACTGATTTCATGTTTAGTTTCGACGTGCTGAAACTATTGAACTTAAGTAGATATTTGATTGTGTATTTAAGGTATATATGCTCTTGTACAAGCTAAGAGGAATTGTTTGACGAAGTGGACTTTGGTTGGTCTATGGCGTAGACGATTTGAACTCCTCGAGTTGTGGTAGAACTTGTTGTGTGGTAAAACGCCAAGGTTTGTGTATAAACTTGAACTTGGAATATCTTTATTTTCTGGAATTTTTGAAGTATCTTGATGGGTTGTTTCCTTACTCTTCATCTTATATCATTGTATGGTTATTATCTCAAGTATTGCAAAACTTTCGCTAAATCGCCCACTTGTACGAATTGCTTGATCATTTTGCATTCTTGTTGGGACTTTGTCCTTCTTGTTGCGGTGACTTTGTCATCGATATCGGTATGCCTCTCGATTCGGATCTTGGCCATCTTGACTTTGGATTTACATTTCGTCTTGATGATGGATTTTCGTCCATTTTCGAGTACGAGTGGAAAGCCACTTTCAACATGGATCTTGATTCTCTTGATTATTGGGTGACGACCCTTCTTGATTTGGGGCTTCGGTCCATCTTGATATTGATTGTGCTTGGTGTGATGGCATGATGTACATATTGGGCGAAATTGGTTAATTGACAAACTCTCTTGAATTGAAGTATAAGCTTTCTTGATACTTGAACCTTCGAATATTGATTTCGACATTTGGAAACTCTTCAAGGTTTTGATATTTGATACTTTGATATAATTGTTTACTTGATTTATTGTTATCTTATTGAGCTACCTACGACGGATAAGGGAATTGGAGAATCTAATGGCTCCAAGCCCAAAGTTTATACACCACTAAGCTTTATGCTTAGCGATAGTTGTTTTCTATCGTAGGTAATGTACGGGAAGAGATTTGAAGATGGCCATTTCGAGTAGATTTTTTTAGGAGCCTTAGTGAAGATCACATTTGCATATGCATCTAGGTCTTGTAAAATTTTGGGGACTTGTACATGATCCATATGTAACACTTATGTATGAAATTTTGGAAGCTTGTTGGACACAAGAATATATGCTTGTAACTTGAACTTGGTGACTGTTTTGCTATTTTAGGGTGTGCTTCCAACCCAAGTCATGCCATGTCTTTGGGTTTACATTTTGCCTTGTAATTATGTACAAAGGAAGATACTAGTTTTTGTGATAATCGCAAGTTTGAGTTTCGTGTATCTTATGGACCCGCAGTGGTGTTGATTTGAAAATATAAATTTCAAAACGAAGTTTCTTAAATGTGTTGACTATTTGAGAAGGGCATTACCATTTTAAATTGATACTCTGATATTGTATTTCATCTAAGAAATTTTTTCGGAGGGTACAATGGAAAAAAAAATGTCGCACTTTCAACCCTTTTTCGCATGGGCCTATTTCCGCTATTAAATATTTTTGTGAATATCTTTTGGCATAAATTTCTTCTAAACATTTTAAGTATTAAATTAACTTTTATTTCGTAAGTGGTATCCTCCCAAAGGGGATGCTACAAATTTTGGTATCAGAGTTTAGATTTGTAATTCTAGGACTTTTGTTGTGACTTGTTGGTATACTTGTTCTTTTTTTTTTTTTTTTTTGTTTTTTTTTTACATGTTTTGTTGAGTGTATTGAGCATATGCATCATGTATATGTCCCTAATGCAATGTGATCTTCCCTTATGTAGGAATTAAGTTATGGTCTCTTCTTCCTCTAATAGACCTATGGTAAATATAATATATGCTCGTGAGGGTTTAAATAACTCTAATGCCCAACCTCACTTACAAGAAGGGGTTGGAGAACATTTTTCTGATTCTAATCTTCCTCGTACTAGTGGATCTGAAGTGGGAAATAATCAGGGTACAAGAGTTGGGCCACACCCTCAAATGAGTCATAATACTCCTGCTGTTGATCCTCCTTTTCAACAAATGGCTGATTTCTTTCATCACATGGCTAGAAGAATGCCCGACCCTAATGAAATGAACTTTGAGAAAATGAGAAAAATGGGTGGAGTTGAGTTTGAAGGCACTGTTGATCCTACGGATGCCGAGCAGTGGTTGGAGCGGATGGAAAGAGTATTTGAGCAATTAGAGTGTTCAGACGCTGCCAAATTTAAGTATGCTGTCTCACTGTTACAAAAAGATGCTTATGACTGGTGGGTAAGTGTACCGAATGCCAAGGCAAAACCTCCTGTTCTTACTTGGAATGATTTTGTGAAAGAATTTCATATGAAGTATGTCCCACCTGCTTATCATGATGCAAAGAAAAAGGAGTTTTTGAATCTAGAGCAAAGGAGTATGTCTATTCTTTGAATATCAACAAAAGTTTCTCAGGCTTTCTCATTATGTTGGTGGTATTATTAATAACGAAAAAGATAAGTGTAGGCGATTCGAAGACGGTTTGAATAATTCCATCAGAAAATCTGTGGCGGTCCTACAACATGAAAACTTTTGTAAATTAGTTTCAGCTGCTCTTACTTGGGAAAGGATCGACAAGGAACAAGCTAGTAGAAATGAAAACAAGTTCAGAAAGGCTGATGCAGATTCAGGAGGTCCATCTAAAAGGGGAAGGTTTGACAATTCCAAAGCTAGTACTGTTCACAAGTCAGCCCAGCATAAGCAAAATAGATCAAATTTCTCTACTGCTAGCACTCCAAGCTATGGCCAAGGCAAGACTCGTATACCCACTTGTGCACAATGTGGAAAGAATCACTCTGGTACTTGTAGGAGAGCTTCTGGTGCTTGTTTTAATTGTGGGAGCTTCGATCATAAAGTGAAGGATTGTCCTAATCCTAACCCTACTTCTTCTCCGCGTACGGAAGGCTCAGTTCAGAAACCTATTACCATTCCTTCTCAAGGGAATAGAGGTGCAAGATCTAGAAACATGCAAGCAACAAGTGCAGGTGGAGCCAATCAAGCTAGTGGGTCAAGAGCTACAGCACGAGCTTATGCTATGAGACAGAGGGATGACCAAGATGGAGCAGACGTGGTTGTTGGTAAATTTCACTTATTTGGCTTATGTGTTGTTACATTATTTGATCTTGGTTCTACACATTCCTATGTTTGCTCATCATTGGTTTTTCCTAAAAATGTGAAATCTGTGAGACTTGATTATGGTGTGCTTGTCCAAAGTCCTTTGGGTCAACAGGTTGTTTGTAATCAAATCTATCGAGGTTGTCCCTTGGTGATTCAAAATCTAGTCTTCCCTGCTGATTTGATTGAAATGCCTTTCCAAGACTATGATGTCATCATCGGTATGGATTGGCTTCATAGATACCATGCGGTAGTTGATTGTAGGTCGAAGCATGTGACCTTTAGAGCTCCTTCATTTTCACACATCATTGTTCAAGGTGAAAGATCATTGACATCTAATATTATCTCTACGCGGTTGTGGCAAGAAAGATGGTTAGTCAGGGTTGTGAATCTTATCTTGCTCATATATTTGATACACACCTAGAAAGTCCAAGCCTTAAGGATATACCAGTTGTAGGTGAATTTCCTAATGTTTTCCCTAAAAATCTTCCTGGATTGTCCCCCGAAAGGGAAGTTGAATTTCCTAGAGAGGTTATTCCTAGAACTACTCCTATTTCTATAACTCCTTATCGAATGGTTCTAGCAAAATTGAAACAGTTGAAAATTCAATTGCAAGAACTTCTTGAGAAAGGTTTTATTCGCCCAAGTGTTTCTCCCTGGGGAGCTCCTGTTTTATTTGTGAAAAAGAAAGATGGAACTCTTAGGCTTTGTATTGATTACCGCATGAATCGAACAAGGTAACAATTAAGAATAGATATCCATTGCCTAGGATTGATGATTTATTTGACCAGCTAAAGGGTGCTAGGTTGTTCTCAAAAATTGACTTGAGGTCCGGGTATTACCAGTCTGCGGTAAGTGAACAAGATGTCCCTAAAACTGCTTTTAGGACTCGATATGGTCATTATGAATTCTTGGTGATGCCATTCGGGTTGACAAATGCTCCTGCGACATTCATGGATCTTATGAATCACGTGTTTATTTGTGGTGGTCTTTATAGATGACATTTTAATATATTTCAAGAATAGTGAAGATCATGTGCATCTCCGGATTGTTTTACAAATTTTGGAAGAGAAAAGGCTTTATGATAAGCTTTCCAAATATGAATTTTGGCTTGGTGAAGTGGCTTTTCTGGGACATGTTGTGTTAGCTGAAGGTGTGAAGGTGGATCCTAGTAAGATTCAAGCTATTGTTGAATGGAAACCACCTAAAAGTCCAACTGAAGTAAGAAGTTTCTTGGGCTTAGCGGGATACTATAGAAGGTTTGTCAAAGGCTTCTCCATTATAGCCTCTCCTTTGACTAAACTCTTGAGGAAGGATGTCAAGTTCGTATGGGATGACAAATGCCAAGAGAGCTTTGAAAAGCTCAAATCCTTATTGACACAAGCTCCTATACTTACTCTACCAACTGAAGGGAAAGAGTATGTGATATATAGTGATGCTTCTCATCATGGTTTGGGTTGTGTCCTGATGCAGGAAGGGAAAGTGGTTGCGTATGCCTCTCGAAAATTGAAACCACATGAATTGAACTATCCTACTCATGACCTTGAGCTCGCTGCCATAGTGTTTGCTTTGAAAATTTGGAGGCATTACTTATATGGCAAAAAGTGTCACATATTTACTGATCACAAGAGTTTGAAGTACTTGGGTACACAGAAAGAGTTGAATTTGAGACAACGTAGATGGCTTGAACTCATTAAAGATTATGACTGCATGATTAATTATCATCCGGGTAAAGCCAATGTGGTGGCAGATGCTCTAAGTCGCAAAGCCTTTGCTAGTTTATCTCTAAGTCATTTGCCTTTGTTTCTTAAATTAAGAGCCATGAATGCTTGTCTTGCATTTAATTCTGATGGCTCTATTGTTGCTAGTTTGCAAGTCAAGCCAGTTCTACTTGAACAGGTGAAAGAAGCACAGAAGTTAGATGAGAAGCTTGTGAAATTGATCAAAGAAGTTCAAACTGGAGGAAAGCTTGATTTTAAATTAAGGGAGGATGGTGTTCTATTTTATCGAAATAGGTTATGTGTTCCTAAAGATGACAACTTGAGGAAAGAAATTTTGAATGAAGCACATACTTCACCATATGCAATGCATCCTGGAGGTACTAAAATGTACCAAACCATCAAAGAACACTACTGGTGGAATGGTATGAAGAAGGACATTGTGAAATTTATTTCTATATGCTTAGTTTGTCAATAAATAAAAGCCGAGCATCAAGTCCCAATTGGTTTGTTACAACCCTTATCGATACCTGAGTGGAAATAGGAAAGAATAACTATGGACTTTGTTTCGGGCTTCCACGCACTCAAAGAAATCATGATGCAATTTGGGTTATAGTTGATAGGCTAACCAAGAGTGCTCATTTCTTGGCCATCAAAATGGACTACCCACTTGAATGTTTAGCAGAATTGTACGTTAATGAGATTGTTAGGCTGCATGGAGTTCCTATTTCTATTGTATCTGACCGAGACCCAAGGTTTACATCCAGATTCTGGACTAGCTTGCAAGAAGCTTTGGGCACTAGGTTGAACTTTAGTACTTCTTTCCATCCTCAGACAGACGGCCGTCGAGAGGGTGATTCAAATCTTGGAAGATATGCTTTGAGCTTGCATTATAGAATTTGAGGGTAGTTGGGACAGACACCTAGCCTTGATAGAATTCGCTTACAATAATAGCTACCAATCAAGTATTGGCATGCCTCCCTACGAAGTCTTATTTAGGAGAACGTGTAGAACTCCTCTTTGTTGGAGTGAAGTTGGTGAAAGAAAATTGGTTGGTCCTGAGATTGTGCAACAAACTGAAGATAAGGTAAAAATCATCAAGGATCGTCTAAAAATTGCCTCGGATAGACAAAAGTCTTATGCTGATCTTAAGAGGCGTGAAATTGAACATCAAGTGGGAGATAAGGTATTTTTAAAGGTTTCTCCATGGAAGAAGATTATGAGGTTTGGCCAAAAAGGAAAACTTAGTCCTCGATTTATTGGACCATATGAAGTACTTGAGAGAGTTGGTCCAGTTGCATATAAACTAGCTCTTCCACCGGAGTTAGATAAGATCCACAATGTCTTCCATGTTTCTATGCTTAGAAGATATCGCTCAGATCCATCTCATGTTCTTCCTGTTGAATCCATTGAGGTCAGCCCTGACTTGACATATGAAGAGGAACCTATCCAAATCTTGGCGCATGAGACAAAAGAGCTTAGAAACAAGAAAATCCCATTAGTAAAAGTCCTTTGGAGAAATCATTCTGGCAAAGAGGCTACCTGGGAGCGAGAAGAGGATATGCGAATTCAATATCCCCATTTGTTTCGAGACTAGCATAAGGTAAATTTCGGGACGAAATTTCTTAAGGGGGAGAGAGTTGTAACACCCCAAAAGTTTTTTTTTAGCGAATACTTGAATTTTTGATTTATCATATCTTGATAGTAAGGGTATATTTTACTTCGCACTTCCTGAATGTGAACTTGACGATATTTGAAACTTGTTTGAAGTGTTATGGTGTAGTTATATAAACTACTCCTACTATGATTATCTTAGTAAATTTATTAAATGGATTAGATATTTATAAAAGTGGGCAGCCCCTTTTTTATTTATTGTATTATTTTTCATCCTTATCTTACTAAGTAAGATATATACCCTTTTGGCTCTTGTCCTCTCCACCACCCCTCCAATTTCGTTTTCTCCAAGGAAATAAGACACTAACACCTCTCTCCTCTCACAATATTCATCCTCTAAATCAATCATCAAGACTTGTTTTGGTTGAGCCCCAAGCAACTCCACACGATTGAGGTAAGTTACAAACCCATTTTTGGACTGGACTGCTGTTAGTGTTTTCAGCATAATTCCTTGTATAAAGCTTAGTTTTAAGTGATTCAAGATGTTATAGATAGTTATTCCATATCCCTAAAACTTTCGTTCAGGCTCCAAAATCTAGTTTTGCTTGTATTTACTCGAAAAGGGGTGATGAAGTACGGGGCGATGTGTCTTTGCCAGATTTTTGTTTGCAAACCCTACATGTACTCTTTGTTAGTATTTTGAGCATATCTTTTTGTGAAAAACTGCTATAGGAGTGATTAAATTTCTTGAAACCCCAAGACATATATCTACAACTTTCATTAAGGCCACAAAGTCTATTTTTGCCGTTTACCCTTTGAAGGCGAGCGACAATACAAGACAAGATAGTAATCTTGTCCAAAATTCTCGTTTTGATAGTTTAGGCTGATTTTCACTGATTTCATGTTTAGTTTCGACGTGTTGAAACTATTGAACTTAAGTAGATATTTGATTGTGTATTTAAGGTATATATGCTCTTGTACAAGCTAAGAGGAATTGTTTGACGAAGTGGACTTTGGTTGGTCTATGGCGTAGACGATTTGAACTCCTCGAGTTGTGGTAGAACTTGTTGTGTGGTAAAACGCCAAGGTTTGTGTATAAACTTGAACTTGGAATATCTTTATTTTCTAGAATTTTTGAAGTATCTTGATGGGTTGTTTCCTTACTCTTCATCTTATATCATTGTATGGTTATTATCTCAAGTATTGCAAAACTTTCGCTAAATCGCCCACTTGTACGAATTGCTTGATCATTTTGCATTCTTGTTGGGACTTTGTCCTTCTTGTTGCGGTGACTTTGTCATCGATATCGGCATGCCTCTCGATTCGGATCTTGCCCATCTTGACTTTGGATTTACATTTCGTCTTGATGATGGATTTTCGTCCATTTTCGAGTACGAGTGGAAAGCCACTTTCAACATGGCTCTTGATTCTCTTGATTATTGGGTGACGACCCTTCTTGATTTGGGGCTTCGGTCCATCTTGATATTGATTGTGCTTGGTGTGATGGCATGACGTACATATTGGGCGAAATTGGTTAATTGACAAACTCTCTTGAATTGAATTATAAGCTTTCTTGATACTTGAACCTTCGAATATTGATTTCGACATTTGGAAACTCTTCAAGGTTTTGATATTTGATACTTTGATATACTTGTTTACTTGATTTATTGTTATCTTATTGAGCTACCTACGACGGATAAGGGAATTGGAGAATCTAATGGCTCCAAGCCCAAAGTTTATACACCACTAAGCTTTATGCTTAGCGATAGTTGTTTTCTATCGTAGGTAATGTACGGGAAGAGATTTGAAGATGGCCATTTGGAGTAGACTTTTTGGGAGCCTTAGTGAAGATCACATTTGCATATGCATCTAGGTCATTTAAAATTTTGGGGACTTGTACATGATCCATATGTAACACTTATGTATGAAATTTTGGAGGCTTGTTGGACACAAGACCATATGCTTGTAACTTGAACTTGGTGACTTGTTTTGCTATTTTAGGGTGTGCTTCCAACCCAAGTCATGCCATGTACTGGGTTTACATTTTGCCTTGTAATTATGTACAAAGGAAGATACTAGTTTATGTGATAATCGCAAGTTTGAGTTTCGTGTATCTTATGGACCCGCAGTGGTGTTGATTTGAAAATATAAATTTCAAAACGAAGTTTCTTAAATGTGTTGACTATTTGAGAAGGGCATTACCATTTTAAATTGATACTCCGATATTGTATTTTATCTAAGTAATTTTTGGAGGGTATAATGGAAAAAAAAATATCGCACTTTCAACCTTTTTTCACATGGGCCTATTTCCGCTATTAAATATTTTGTGAATATCTTTTGGCATAAATTTCTTCTAAACGTTGTAAGTATTAAATTAGCTTTTATTTCGTAAGTGGTATCCTCCCAAAGGGGATGCTACACATTCGGTGCAGCTGTCTGTAGAGTGATCTCTCTTTTACCGATCAAATCTTGTATCTTATGTTTTTAGTTGATGCAATCTTCAGTACTATGTCCGTTTCCACCAAAATCATAGGTACATGTCTGATCAGCTCGAAAAAAATAATTTTCGGGATTGGCAGGTTTTGGCGGGACAGTCTGAATCAGCCCAGCAAGTCACAATCTCTCGAATAATCGAGTTCATGTTTCAATCAACGGAGTGAACACACGAGGAGGCTTATTTTTTAAGTTAGGATGTGGTAGATTATATATGTTTAAAGGTGGTTGGTTTGGGTTGTTTAATGGTTGTTTATTTTGTAGAGCTCGGTAAACAGGTGCGGGTGCTTGATAATTTGGCTGTGGAGCTTGGTAAGTCGGTGAGGGTGTTTGGAAATTTTTTTTTGAGCATGGTAGGTAGGTGCGGGTGTTTGAAAGTTGGGTTGTACATAGAAGACATGTACGGGACTGTATGGTGTTGGCAGGTAACTACTAGGGGTGGTGATTGATATATTTTGGGGGGAGTGTGACTCCTCTCGTCTCTTGAGTTTTGGGCCAGGAGTATGGGAAACCTTTGCCACCTCCTCCTTCTTTTTCCTAGCGGGCCCCACAGTGCTTTGTTGGGTAGCCTTGTTGGCTACCCTGATGATCCTTCCAGATTTGAGGCCATCCTCTATAGCCTCTCCCATTTTAACTAATTCAGAAAATGGCCTTCCAACCATAGATAACATTCTGTCATAGAAATTAGATTCTTGTGACCGGATAAAGACAAAGACCAGCTCTTCCCCGCTAACGGGCGGTTGCACTCGCGTGGCTTCGACTCTCCACCAGCTTGCTTATTCACGGTAGTTTTCAGTGGAATTTTGCTTGATTTTTTCCAAGTAATATCGGCTAAGTACAGTTTCTACATTGAATTGAAACCTCTCCATGAAGGATTTCGCCATATCTTCCCATGAGTTCTATCGGTGTCTTGCGCGGTAAAACATTCGGAGGCTTCTCCGGTCAGGCTTCGGCTAAATAGTGTTACACCTCGAAAAATTTCATGTCGTCGTATGGTAGATAGACTAACGCAGGGTAAGAAGTATATGATGTTTCTATAAGTAAGAAGTAGTACTTAACAGTTTTAATTAAGATTCTAAAGACATTTGAGGCAAGAGGAAAAAGTTCGTTGAAGATTGTCAAGTATAAGTCGTGTTTTGAAAGAAGGGTTTGCAAGTGCCGAGCTAATGTTGATTTAATAATGTCTTGAGAAAAAGTTATAACGCTCCTTAGGTTGCTAGTGAAGTTCTAAACAAGTTTTAAGAAGGTTCCATAAGGATTGGAGATCAAACGAAATGACGGAAATAATTTCAGAAAAGTGGAGTTATACGACCACTTATACGGTCCGTATAAGGGTCCGTATAACCCAACAGAAAAGATGATTTCCCTGATGGTGAAATACGGTCACTTATACGGACCGTATAATGTTATACGGACCGTATAAGTGTCCGTATAACACGCGACGGGCTGAGTATTTTCCAAGTATATAAATGTGTTCCCACTTCTAAAATTTCATTCTTCCAACTTCTCCACTTCTCTCTAAGTCTCTAGAATATTCCACACACTTCATTTACAAGAATTCAAGGGAAATCAAAGATCAACTTCATCAATCCAAGGAAATCAAGTGCAAGGAAGTTCTCTAGGGTTGCTAGAAGTCAAGAAATTTCTTTGGAAGTGGAGCTAGGGTTTTCTTCAAGTGAAGTATCTCCATCCAAAACCCATTCCTACACAATCAAAGGTGAATTTTATGATTATTTCTTGTTATTAGGAATATTGAATGGTTAAAAGACTTAGATTATGGAAGAAGGTAGAATATGGAGCTCAATTGTGAAATAATGGTATTCTTGAATAGTAGTTTGACATGAATCATACTTCTTGAGATGATATGAGCATAATCTTGTTGTAAATGGTATTAAAAAAATTGGAGAAACATTATACGAGGATGAATGTGGTGTTATATTATGGTTATGGTCATGAATCATTTTGGTAAGGAATTGAATAACATTGAACTCAAAGAAGTTATTGATTACGATATTATGAATGTTGTTATGGATGTTTGGGAGTTGTTATATGATATGGAGGAAGTTGTAGAAACAAAGGAGATGCTACCCAATTTTCATTAGCTTTAGCTTAAGTTTAAGTACATTATCGATTATCTAATTCTAGTACGAATTCTCTTGAATGTAGAATCGTGAACAGTGAAGGAAAGTGTTTAATTGATAAAGTGGAAGAGACGTACAGGTATGTGAGGTTAATCCTTTCTTTTTCTAAGGCATGATTCCTATAACATGACTTCCTTTATCTTTCCATGACCATCTTATATTCTGAAACTATGAGTCTATGATTAATAAGAGTTACTCATGAGATAAAGATAAGAGATATGTTATGAATATGATGATGATGATGATGAGCCTAAGTCTAGAGATTCTAAAGCTCACGATACGATATTCCCACAAAGCTTATGATATGATATTCTTATGAAGTTAATGATTCCTTGATGTTATTCATTGTGGATTAGACTCACCTTAAAATGCTAGTTCCTTCAAGGTGAGGCATGATAATCATGACTACTCCATAATGGAATCGGGGGTCCTCGACCTTACGTCACCCCGATAGAATTATAGTATCTAATCGATTTCTAATGCATATTTTATGATAAGTATATAATGATGAGATAACACCGTGCCTAGATGGTCGGGCATAACACCGCGAAGGCGGGCGGCTTATGATTACACCGTGTCTAGATGGCCGGGAATGACACCGCGAAGGCGGGCGACTTATGATTACACCATGCCTAGATGGCCGGGCATGACACCGCTAAGGCGGGCGACTTAAGATAACACCGTGCCTAGATCGCTGGACATGACACCACTAGTGGGCGGCGTGTGATAATTACCCGGACGCGGGTTAACGATGATGGTATATTTGATATGCATAGCATGTGTTTTCTTTTAAAGGTTAAGGTGTTATATCTTCACCTCATATTTCATTACTTCTTTATTATGCTAGTATTATTCATGCCTTACATACTCCGTACACTTTTCGTACTGACGTCCTTTTCTTTTGGACGCTATGTTCATGCCCACAGGTAGACAGGGAGACGGTGCAGACCCGTAGGAGCTCATCAGCGGATTCACAGGAGTACTCCATTACTCCGAAGGTGCTACTTATGGTCAAATTCTTTTGTATATATATATTCGGGTATGACGGGGTCCTGTCCCGTCCTTATGTCTCAGTACTCTAGTAGAGGCTCGTAGATACGGATGCGTGGGTAGTTGATGTCTTATGGATATATCGATGTATATTTTGTATATCATTTTTGTAGCCATGAGGGCTTATGTGTGTGTGTATATATATATATATATATACACACAAATGTAAATGTTGCCTTCGAGATTATGTATGTTCAGGTTGGGTATGATGATTAGCATAATGAGTGGTGCTCAGTAGTTAGCTCCGGGTATCCTTCATGGCCCTCTAGTCGGGTCGTGACAAATAGCCTCATGATCAGTGCTTGGTTTCTCTTTACACCAACTAATTGGTCGTAATAGGATCGTAAGTGAGCCTTGGGATTTTCTGTTCCATTAAACATCTCAAATTTTGGCACTTTGAAGCCCTCAGGTAAATGCAAGTCAGGGCGCATGCAGAGGTCGTCATAGCTTAAGCCAGTTGCCTTTCGGGTGGCTCTTGTAGATTTTTTAAGCATCTTTGCCATCTTTTGTTCCATTTTGTTATGACGTTTGTCATGCTCAACTCTCTAGTCCTTTTCCATCTCCTCGTAATGGTAGAGTTCATGGTGTTCCGAGCGGAAGTCATTTAGAGTGACAGGGGTGTGAAAGGATACGTTGGATGTGCAGGACAATTTCTGGGCGTATAGGCGATTCATAAAGTGGGTAAGGTGATTGTGCTTGGACGGATAGTGGGGTTGGCGTGAGCCTGTTGTGGTACTTGGTATGAAGGCACAGAATTGGTAGTTCCGAGAATTTAGCTAGTGTTGGCAGGTGGCGGAGTGTGGTAGGATGAACCAATGTGGGGAAATTCAGCAGCAAGTGGGTTTTGGGTAGGTAGTATGGTTCCAACAGGGTAAGTGAGAAAATGGTCCGGCAGTGGGGAATTTGGAGATAGAAAAGGCGGAGGAGGCCTTCTTGCCTCATTAGATGTTTCCTTGGCCACATTGGTCGATTCAGCTTTCGCTACCTTTTTTTGAAGGTCAGAAACTTTCTCAAACAACATGGCGATCACATCCTCAGAATGCAATGCCTCTTTCGGGTCTGGGGATGTTGCATCCCTTATGACGAGTTCATTCTTGTCGCACTCATTTTCAATGTACCAGTCATTTTTTCTTTGCCTTTCTCTTTTTTCGGAAAGGTATGCTGTCGTGGCTTTGGATCTGGTGAAGTATGCCAGCATGACATGACACGGATGGACCCCCTGTATAAGAAGAGAAATACTTAAAGACAAATGATGTTAGTATGTTAGGCAATAATAAACAATACAAGATATCACATATAATTTGTAAATAAACACACAAAGCAAAGAAATTCATATATTTGACCCAAATGCTTGATTGATCCTCCATTCCAAGGTTTTTTGGTATTTGGGCATTTCAAATTTTGTGGGTTTCGATTTGAGAGTCTACAGTTGACTAGCTCTTGTAATATCGTCGGGATTGACCCTTGAGCGATCCCTCTTGATGCTCTCTTCTTGAGTGGGGAATATATACTTTATATAATATAGGGACCGAGTCTTACGTAGACTGCTTAGGTATCCCTCCGCGAGAAATTAGGCCCTTCGGTAGTTCGGTATGTATAAAATATCCCCTAATTTTGTTCTACCCAAAAGAGTTCCCAGACCAGGCCCGACAAGGGCTTCATACGTCTCCCTTCTTGGGATATCAGGTCGGACGTAGTTTCTTTTGCATGTAAATTGGGGGGGGGGGGATAACATTTTGATTTGAAGAAAAAGAGACGTCTAAATCTACCCAAAAGATGACCTCTCCCTGAAGTCATTGCGGGTTGTCGTCCTTACAACCACGCATTTGGCCAATGGCCCTACTTTCTAGTAACGGGGAGGAAGCACTACCCAAATTTCCCCAGTATGAACTAGATGCTCCAACTCGAACTTGAAGGCTTCATATTCTTCAATGTCGTGCCCAAGTGCTCCAGAATGAAACAAATAGTGTCACGACCCAAACTGAAGGGGCCATGCCGGGCACCTGGGCCCTATATGCCAAGCACCGCTAAACATACTTTCCTATTATGATCATGATCATGAGTGGACCTCGGGGGTCACCAGATGAAAGTTTACTAAATCATATGAGAAATATACTGAGAAAGGATGAGCCTAGGAAGACATACTATGCAACTATATTGGTCAAAACTGAGCAAGCCCACAAGGCTACCAAAGATGACAGTACAACAAAAATATAGGCCGAGGAGGCCATACAAAATCTAGCTAAACCATGACTGTCTACAAGCCTCTACTGGAGTATCTGACATAAAGAAGTCGGGAAGGGCCCCGCCATACCCGTATGTACACAAAAGAATATCGTACCAAAATTAGACCGCAACTCCGGAACGAGAGAAGTGCTCCAACGTCAGCTGAACAACAACCTATAGGGGCGGATCGTCAACCTGCGGGCATGAAACGCAGCGCCCTCAGGAAAGGGACGTCAATACAGACAAAGTACTGATTATTTAAGGCATGAAAGTAACATCATAAAGACATGAAGGTAACATGCGATAAAAGAGAGTTAACTTGTACATCTGAATGCCACTGAGTGCGTATGACATGCATGCTTTCTTTTAAAAACATATATATATATATATATATATATATATATATATATATATATATATATATATAAAAGCCACACTGTGGGGATGCATCATCATCATTAAGCCGCTCTTTCGGGGGCTATCATCATCATACCGTACCCAATCGTAGTGGTGTGCACAATAGGTGCCGTACCCGGCCGACTATAGCGCGTAGATACATATATATAATGCATGCATGAGAGCACAAAGAGGTGTTACGACTCTATCGGAGAGACGTAAGGTCGGTATACCTCACGATTACCATTATGGAACTAACATCATTGACATATCTCACCTTGAGGGATCAATGACCATAAGGTAAGATCAACAACCATAAGACAAGATCAATAACATCATAAGAAGATCAAGAACATAAGCTTCTAGTATATCTAAGAGTAGAATCATTATGGAATGACTTTCGTTGACGTTTCGTTTTGTTATAGATCATGCCAAAATGAAAGACGAGTTTGCATTAACATATCTCGTCGTCTACTTAACCACTCAACGTCTATCTTCTCGAGCTTGAAAATATACATTCAAGATGATTTACTTTAAGGTTAAGTTGTTGAAATACTTATAAGGTCAAGTTAAACTAGTAAGTGAGTTAACGGAATTCGGATAGCATTTTTCCTTATATTAGCTACTTCCACCAAATTCCAAAACAACTCCAAAACATCAATAACAACATCAACAACAACATAGCCAAGAGGTTATATTCAAACTAGACTCAAATCAGTCCAAAACTTCCTTTCAAAATTAGTCCATAGGCAATAACTTCAACACAACACCTTATGACCTTTCCACCATGATTCTCTTCACTTTTAAGACTTTTTAGACCTCCAAATCAACTCAACCTAAGAGATAGTGTGAAGAGCATACATTATAGCTAAATAACTTCGGCCCACACAACTTACTTCAAGACTAAGTTACCACAACTTCAACTAGAAGCAAGAACAAACACCTTCAATGAACTAGTTGGGGTTTTAAAGCTTGATCTCCTCTTGTAATGATTTGGGATTATTATGGATGACTTGAGAGAGCTTAAAGGGTCACTAGGGTTTTGTTTTTATGAAATAAATGAACCCCTAAGTCCTTGCAATAAATTTATAAGTCAAGGACAATTCTCCACAGCCACAATTTCACGGATCACTTTTACAGTCGTGAAATTTTTCACGGACTGTGAAATGGTTCGTGAAACACTTCCAGTGAGCCACCCAATCACCACCCATTCCACAGTGGCCAGCCAACATTTTCACGGGCCGTGAAATGATTCACAGTCTGTGGAAATAGCCGTGGAATGGTCTTAATCCGATTTTCTTACAAGACGTATTCTTTTCGATTCGTTTGACGTCTAACCTTCATACTCTTTTCCAAATATGTCTAAGAACTTATATAAATCCGAGTTGCACCCATAGGCCTCATACACAACTTCCCAATGATTCCCTATACGAGCCTACGACGAATGACTTAAAATAAAACTTTAACGTACGCGAAAGACGATATGTAACATTCTCTCCCCCTTAAGAACATTCGTCCTCAAATGTTAAACTCTTAGGGGTCTGATAGAAATTTTGACAGAGTCTCCCCTATAACTGTTCCACTACCAACCTGTGACATAGCCACCCAAACTATGCAATGCCATACAGGGCCACAACAAGTAATAACAACAATGGCCTGACTCGACCAGTAATCATAAGTAATGAAACATTATGCACCTGAAGGTAATAGTGTCTTAGTATGGACCTCCTCTGGGGGTAGAAACAAGTGCGGATACCTGGATTTCATATCTTTCTCAGCTTCCCAAATCATCTCCTCAACATTCCTGTTTCTCCAAAGGACCTTAACTGAGGCTACATCCTTAGTCCTCAATCTTTGAACTTGCCTATCTAGTATAGCAATGGGAACCTCCTCATACGATAGTTGCTTGGTAACCTGAACATCATCAACGGGTATGACTCTGGAAGGATCTCCGATACACTTACGAAGCATCGACACATGAAAGACCGGATGGATTGATTCTAAGTCCGAAGGTAGATCTAACTCATAGGCCACCTGGCCCACTCTACGTACAATCCTGTAAGGCCTAATGTACCGAGGGCTAAGCTTTCCCTTCTTACTAAACCACATAACGCTTTTCATAGGCAATACCTTCAGGAATACCCAGTCATCAACCTGAAATTCTAAATCTCATCGGCGATTATCTACATAAGACTTTTGACGACTCTGGGCTTTCAATAATCGATCCTGAATAAGCTTGACCTTCTCCACTGCTTGCTGAATCAAATATGGACCTACTATCTTAAATTCTCCCACTTCGAACCATCCAATAGGTGACCTACACTTTCGCCTATATAAAGCCTCATACGAGGCCATCTGTATACTGGAATGATAGCTATTATTATACGCAAACTCAAGAAGCGGCAAATGATCATCCCAGCTACCTCTGAAGTACATCACACATGCTCGTAACATATCCTCGAGCGTCTGAATCGTGCACTCAGCCTGTCCGTCAGTCTGGGGGATGAAATGTGGTGCTAAGGCTCACTTGAGTCCCCAAACCCATCTGGAAGGACCTCCATAAGTAAGTTGTAAACTGCGCACCCTGTCGGAGATGATGGATACTAGAACACCATGAAGTTGTACTATCTCCTTAATATAAAGCTTCGCATAATCCCCTGCTGCATAAGTAGTCCTGACAGGCAGAAAATGGGTTGATTTTGTAAGTCTATCAACAATCACCCATATAGAATTGAACTCACGCTGAGAACGGGGGCAAGCTTGTAATGAAATTCATATTAATTACTTCCCACTTCCAAGTTGAAATCTCGATAGCCTGCAATAACCCACCGGGCTTCTGATGCTCAATCTTCACCTGTTGACAGTTAGGACACTGAGCTACAAACTCTGCTATGTATTTCTTCATTCCATCCTATCAGTAGACCTATCTGATATCATGATACATCTTTGTCTTTCCCGGATGAATAGAGTAATGGGAGTAATGAGTCTCTCCCATAATCTGACGACGTAATCCTGCAACACCAGGAACCCACAACCTATCTCGATATCTGAGGACTCCATCTACACTAATCTCGAATGGTGACTTTTCCTTCCGAGGGGTTGTATCTCTATAATGAAAAAACATAGGATACTCGTATTGGCGCTCCTTAACCTTGGCTACTAAAGATGACACTGCTGAATCCTGAATAGTAACACCTGCATCGCCCGAGTCCGATAATCAAACTCTTAGGCTAGCTAACTGCTGAAGCTCACGAACTAGCTCCCTTTTCTCTTGCTGAACGTAAGATAAACTACCCATGGATCTACGGTTAAAGGCATCAGCTACTACGTTCGCCTTCCGTGACGATACAAGATATCAATATCATAATCCTTTAGTAGCTCTAACCATCGCCTCTGACACAAATTCAACTCCTTCTGCTTGAAGATATACTGAAGGCTTTTATGGTCCATATAGATATCAACAAGAACGCCATACAAGCAGTGCCTCTGTATCTTCAATGCATGAATCACCGCAGCTAACTCTAAGATCATGGGTCGGGTAATTCTTCTCGTGCTTCCGCAACTGCCTCGAAGCATAAGCTATAACATTACCGTCTTTGCATCAACACACAACCTAACCCAATGCCTGAATAGTCACAATAAAAAACATAGCTCTCCGATCCCTCTGGAAGTGTCAGTACTGGTGCCGAAGTCAATCGTTCTTGACTCCCCGAAAACCGTGCTCCTGCCATCGCCCACTAGAACTTAGGCGATTTCTTCGAGTCGGTTCTTCAGTGGTGCAGAAAGGGAAGAAAAGCCCTCTACGAATCTCCTATAACACCCTGCCAAGCCCAGCAAGCTACGAACCTCTGTGGGTGTCGTGGGTCTCGGCCAAGTCTTTATGGCTTTAATCTTCTGCTTATCAATCTTAATACCCTTAGCTGAAATAATATGCCCCAGAAAAGTCATAGAGTTCAACCAAAACATACATTTAGAGAACTTTGCATACAACTTCCACTCCTGAAGAACATTAAGGACGACACGTAAATGATTAGCATGCTTTGCCTCTGATCGAGAGTATACCAAAATATCATTGATAAACACAATCACGAACATATCTAAGAAGGACCTGAATACGCTGTTCATCAAATCCATAAATACCGTCAGGGCATTAGTCAACCCAAATGACATTACACAAAATTTGAAGTGACCATATCTGGTTCTGAAAGCTGTCTTTGGAATGTATTTCTCTCTAACCCTAACCTCGTGATACCCTGATCTCAAATCTATCTTCGAGAAATATCTAGCACCCTGCAACTGATCAATTAAATCTTCAATCCTTGGCAACAAATACTTATTCTTTATTGTCACTTTATTCAACTGCCTGTAATCAATACACATTCACAAGGAGTCGTCTTTCTTCCACACAAATGGCACTGGTGCTCCCCAAGGTGACGTACTAGGCTTGATAAAGCCTTTCTCAAGAAAGTCCTTCAACTGCTCCTTCAGTTCCCTCAACTCAGCAGGCGCCATCCTATAAGAAGGAATAGATATCGGCTGAGTATCTGGTAATACGTCGATAGCAAAGTCAATCTCCCACTCTGATGGAAGACCTTGAAGCTCATCCGAAAATGCATATGGAAACTCATTAACTACTGGAACAGACTGAAGAGTCGGTGGCTTTGCTTCTGCATCCTGAACTCGGACTATATGATAAATACAACCTTTGGCCATCATCTTCCTTGCCTTGAGATAGGAAATAAACCTACCTCTCAGGGATGCTGCATTACCCTTCCATTTTAGAACTGGTTCTCTTGGAAACTGGAATCGAACCATCTTCATTCTACAATCAACATTAGCATAACAAGTAGCCAACTAATCGATACCCATAATGACATCGAAGTCTACCATATCTAACTCAATCAAATCTGCTACAGTATGACGATTGTTGACACCTAATTTTTGACCTCCGATAATTTTATTTAATTATTCAGAGTATCGAAACCGCAGACGGAGTAAAATATGCATCATCTAAGTCAAACATAATTTTACAAAAATTATCCCGGTGACATTTTGCCATTTCATTTGGCAAGAACACCAATAAGAATACAACCGCATATCATTTTTACATTTTTCATATATTTTCAAGAAATTCAAGAATGTTCATTTATTTTCTCAGAAAGAGCAAAACAATTTCGAGTCATTTTTTTTGTAGAAATTGCAATTGGCCATTAAGTATTCTACTCCATCAAAGTCAAGGGACTCGAATTAATTAAGTAAAAAACAATAATTGTATTTTAATTTTTTGTAAGTAAGCGTGTGGATTAGATTTTAATTAGTTTCGTGGCGTTCAACTTGGTTTAAATTAAAACAATTTGAACTAGTTAAAAGCCCCCTATTTTCATAATTATAGTGTTCAATTATTTATTTTGCCATATATACAACGTCGAGATAGGCGTAACACACACACACACACACACACACACACACACACACACACACACATATATATATATATATATATATATATATATATATATATATATATATATGGGTATAGTGACACTTGGGCCGCCTATTTTAAGTTCAGCCGGGTCCGGTCCGTTAGAGGAATCACCCGGCCCAACAAAGCCTCCTATATAACCATAAGGCATCAGCCAAACGGACCCCTTAAGGGGGAAATTGCATGATTCAGCTAGGGTTTTGTAACCCTAGCTGCGCCGCCCTTCGCTCCTCTTTCTCTCTCCTTGTCATTCAGGCCAAAAATCGCAATTCTACAGAGGCATCAACATCCTTCAGGCTTTATATAGCCGATTTAAGCAAATTATTTAATGCTTCACGAAGTACCACCCTCTTTCCACCTTATCTCGCCCCAAACACGGTATATTCTTCTCCCCTTTTCACCTTTTCACTGCGATTCACGGTCAAAGAACTATTTTTCTTTAATTGCTTTTGTCGTTTTCCAATTTGAATCACTGTTTTCTATTGGTTGGTCCAATACGAGTTGGATCGATCCAAAAGAGGTTAAAATCAAACGCTTTGTTATTATTTTGCATCAATGTGAGTCGTTTAATCTTAGTCAAGCATATAAATTTCCAAAATTTTACAAACTCCCACATCAAAAATTGCCAGGGTTTCATCCAAATTTGGAGTTCTATAAATAGAACCCCAAAGTCACAACACACAGAGACACCGACACATATGCATACACCGCATTTTGAGTCTTTGAGACTTAAAATTAGGGTTTCAGTTTAAAATTTTGACTTAACTTTCAAAATTTGAGTCCTTAGTTTCAAATTTTAATTGCTTGTTTTTATTTGTGGCTTAGTTCTTGGTTTTAGAAGCACAAAAGAGCTCCAAATTCATTCTTGAAGTCGGCTGCACTCGCAAAAGGTCATTTGCTATCTTGTTGTTTATTTCGTTCTCGCTTAGGCTGATTAGGGTTTAAGTAATGTTTTGTTTGATTTAATTGCTTTTTGTATGATGTCTTGTGTTTAGTTTAGTATTAGGATTAGTCAAACATTAATAAAAACATGATCTGCTTTCGAATTTTAATGTTATATGGTGTTCTGTTTAGCTTAAGTATACTGCTTATGCTTTAGTTGTTATTCATCTAGACTATCTATGTACTTGTTCATCTTTATTTGAGTATAAGCCTTGATGGCATGATTTAATCAAGATCTTTTATGATTTGTTTGAATTGGTTCCTAATAACTGATCACCTTGAATGAAATAAACATGATATAATCAAGGGGGTTTGGGTGGAGTTTTGAAACTGGAATTGGCATTTGGTTTAACCCTTGACTTTGGTTATAAGAAGTGGAATGAGGTAAATTGATAATTAGAAGGTTGTGATCTGAGTTTGAAACTGAAAAATAAAATAAAAAGTTGAGTTAGTATCATTTTGATCACCAAAATTTAGTTAAAATGACTTATAAATGTAGAATCACAAGAACATGGGGTTACCTGTATTGACCTTTAATACATAGCTTGATCGCATAGACTTCCTACAATATTGACTAAGATGAACTAGTTGTCTCAAAGAATGAAACTGATCTGGCTGTTAGTATTATGAGTGTCTAAATCCTTTGATAAAGCATGTTAACTTGAATATATAAGTCTTAATGATTCTACTCCAGTCCTTCCTATGCTTTGAACCTGGTCTATTTTTGATAAGTTAGCTGATGTGGCTAATTTGAAGTCAAGAGGTTAAGGAGTATGGATCTTTGGAAAGCTGTGTTTGCTTTTGTTCCCTCCACAACCCTGCATGTGTTCTTATCAACCCTGGAAAACTTAAGCCATAAGATTGATTTCATTATGTGAAGTCCTTAAGTCTACCTAGATTGCTTTGCATAAACTGTCTATGTCATTTGTGAAGTTATTATTCAAATACTCAAGCATATGTAGACGACAGACAAAGTAAGGGGTTGGAAATGATGTTCAAGTGGAAATTGATATGTCTTTGTCCTGAGTTAACTTGTTAAGAAATCAATTTATCTTGATGCCTAAATTGTGTTATCAGTTGAAGTCTGCATCTATCTTTGTTCTAACATATATCATGCTATAAAATCAACTTAGATTGGAACATATAGATTTGATAGGACTTTGTTGTGACCAAAGAGATTAGAAACTATTTTAGATAAGAACTTAAGCTGTTTTGGTATGGAAATCTCAGTTTCCTCACACTTTAGTATTTGGATTGGTAATGGTGAGTTGATAGGATCATAGGTGTGAATATGCAAGCTATGAACCACTTTACATAGGGAAGCCTTTTAAAGGCACCTTAAAGAGAAGATTGAGAAATGAACCAAGTCTTACTTAGTTCATAGTATCTCTCTTCCAAATAAAAAGGGCCATGGCATACCCTATAAGTCTATGTGTATATGTTTTCCATATGTGTACATTTGGCCTTTAATTCTCATCATTGGATCAAAGGGTGGGTTAAAAATTGAGTTTGTCCTGCACAAAATTTGTTGTTTCGGGTTAAAAATGAACCTGTTGGGATAGTTTGGGGTTAAAAAATGAACCTGTTGGGATAGTTTAGGCTAGCCTGCTTGTTGTTTGTGTCTTTTGATAGCTGAAAGAAGAACATAGTTGAGCATAACTCTGATGAATCTCCCCTTTAGTTTAGGCAGGTCTAAAATTGATTTCAGGGTCATGAATTGTTCAACTTAACTTAGAAATGATTCTCAGTTCCTGAAACTTTTCTTGAGCTATCCCTTTGTGTATAAGATGAATATTTGAACATGGCAGTATATGGTTTGCTTGCACTACTAGGTCTCACTGAATGTAGTCCTTTGATTGTAGTTGCTTTAAAGTATGTTTGGGACCCCTTTGAGTTTGAATCTAGCCTGCTCTAATGTTTTCATATATTAGAAATCTGTAAAGTAGATTAGGAATCAGACCTGTTTGAGGATAGCTTGAGAATCACCCTGCCTAAAAGAAAGAAATAACTAGGAGGTTAATAAATTCAAAGGTTTAAGAGAAGCCTGGAAAGACTTGGGGTTGCTTGCAACCCAGTTCAGTACGGCTAACTTAAATCAATGACTGTTTAAAAATTGAACCTTAGGATTAAGGTGGCACTTGGAGGGATTAAGAGTTGCTTGCAACCAAGTCTGGTACAGTGTCACCAATAGACAAGAGGGGTAATTGAAAGATTGTTCCTGGTGGAGTAGGAGTTTATTTCAACCCAACTTAGTACGGTTCAATCAAAATAAGGATTAGGATTAACTAATGATTAGAAGTGGTTTTCTTAAGAATTAGTTTAAGCTTGAAAAATGATATGCATAGGATATACATGATGTTCTTCATAAAACATTTAGTCTTAATAGGGGTATATCAGGTATATGCACTTGATATACATGTCAAAGTGTATATCAAATGGTATACTGTGTATATATATGGGTGTATAAGTTGTATAAGAAGTGTATATCAGCCATTTGAACGATAGATAGTCTATAGGTTTCAATACTTAGCCAACCCAAAGGATTAGAGGAGGTTTGGGCTCGGCCCATCTGAGATCAACATAGGAAGCCTATATCTACACTTAGAATTAAAGCAAAGGGACAAAGGGGTTAGGATAGCCTATTTAAAAAGCTTAAGCTACATTGGGCTGCCAGGCCCATTTCTTGGAATTAACTGTGTAAGTATGCATCTGTCCTCTGGTATATATAGGTTATGTATATGTATATTTGTGATAAGTTCATAAAATTAATTCTAGCCGGGTTTTTCTTTTCCCCCTTTCTCCTCCACCAAGTGGTCCATTTAGGCTGGTCAAACCTCCATGTTGGGCTGAGGCCCAATAGGCTCTTTTTTCATAGCAAAAGCAGTTCGCCAACATGAAAGGGAAGCTAATATGTACGTGATTGCATTGAAGGCCCAACCATGGGTAAAAATGGTCAACTAGGGGCTTGGTACGCCCCTAGCCTAACCTTCCTTTTATTATTTTTGTTTTATATTTCGAGAATGTGGTATTGTATTTGTGTATTTGTAAAACTCACAT
This sequence comes from Lycium ferocissimum, assembly GCF_029784015.1. Taxonomy (NCBI): domain Eukaryota; kingdom Viridiplantae; phylum Streptophyta; class Magnoliopsida; order Solanales; family Solanaceae; genus Lycium; species Lycium ferocissimum. The sequence continues at coordinate 158,405 of NW_026724788.1, forward strand.
TAATATTGAAATTCATTATGGTTAGAGCTAATAGTCTTAGTATAGCGGTGCTTATGCCGTTTAGTAGACTTTAAGTCCCCAAACGATTTTCAAAACCCCGGAATAAACGTGACAACTTTGAAGACTTAAGAACAAAAATTATCTTTTGCAATACAAGTTTTGATTAAAAGAAAAATGATTTCAAAAATCTAAAGTGTTATGGATATTGTTTTCAAGACCACAAAGCAGTTTGTTTTATCGAAAGGAAAAGGTTTCAAATATATATGAACCAAACTGAATCCGAAAAGAAAATAATTTCTGGGCTGAAGCCCAATCTAAACGAATAAGTATTTGGGGCCTGGACCTAACAAGTGTGAACTGGACTTTGGGCCAAGCCCCAATTAAAATACTCTTCATAAAACAAACAATGCAGATTTTGGGCCCAAGCCCAACTAAAACCAAAACCAATGTTGCTTACATATATACGGACGAAAGAAATAAAAAAACACAATCATTTTTACACCGGACTATATATATAATACAAATCCTGATGAGTTGTCACTTTTCAAAACAAAATATACTAGCATTACACATAAAAGAGAATTATTCTCATCCGAATATTACAAATCCAACCCTAAAGTACCCTTATATAAAGGGGACATATTCAATTCTTTTTAAAAACCCAAATGATATCTTTGAATGACAATATTTTATCAATGCGGGAAATTAAACACAATATAAACAGTTCATGCATAATTCACACATTGGAATTCGAAGGTCAACCGTATACTATGGATCCTTAATACTAGGGTGCCTAACACATTCCCTAGGGGATCGCCAAAACCCTTACCTAGAACTTTGGTTACAAAGGCTTTTTTCACGGTATTTGAATAAACCCTTTAAACCCAATTTTCTTAATTTCCTAAAAATTAGGTGGCGACTCATTTTCAAAACAAAGTTTGAAAGAAAACCAACTGCCTCCTAATAGCTTTCCGAGTGCTAACCCCACCCGTGAAATACGAACCATAACAGATGGCGACTCTGCTGGGGACTTAAGGTTCTAACCATTAGGATTCCAATATAATGTGAATTATTTTCTTGAGCTGTTTATGTGTTTACTTTCCCGCACTTATAACTGTCATTGCATGCATATTATAAACTCTGCTACTCCTGGCATTTATTTTACACTCTGCTTTAAAGGCGACTTCGCGGAGCCTGCAGTCGGCCCTTCACTCTAAAACCAAATTCATTTCTTTGGACCCGTTATAATGATAGGTTGGTTCGTGGTCGTCCAACAGCCTCAATGGTTCAGCCCCAGTAGTCCGCTCAGGTACCACGGTTATTTGTCAAAACCCACTCTAGTGATAACTAGGATAGAGCAAGCCAAATCCCTCTTTGAACTAGAGCATTTATACCTAGACGAGTCTTGAATATCTCAGACCTACCTAAGGCTCATTAAGAAGAATACCCCGTGTCCAGACGGTCCATGACCCGAAGACACCGCATATCATTTATGTGCTAATTGAAAATATGCTTGTGCCTATGTGTTGAACCATTAGCCCTATGGGAAGCGGGAAACATTAACGGTGCTATGTTTTGTAGATGGAAAGAAGGATCTAGTTTGACTTCATGCTCGAGGTACCCGAGTTGCTTAGGGCTTGGCAAGAATGGTTGGGTGATTCGCACCGTAGAACCATTAGTTGCTGTTTAGGACATCTACCTGCTATAATAACTATGAAAGGTCATCCGGAGCTAATGGAAGTATTGGCCGGGTATTGGGATGACAAAGAGATGTTATTTCGGTTTGGGGATATTGAGATGACTCCAACCCTAGAAGAACTTAGGGATGCCATAGACAGTAATGGAACCTGTCTGAGAAGGAGACACAAACCCGATCATAACCTACTTTTCCCTCAAAAGCCTTCCATTGGCCAAATCCAGAAATACCTTTCTTTGACCCAAGCACCTTGGGTGCATGGCCCCACCATAGCCTTTAGAGATCTGTACCTACGATTTAGGGATGCTACAGGGTTTGCTTTGTATCAAGAGGAATTCATAAGTCGAGAGGAGTGGGAATGTCACGACCCAACCCCGTAGGCCGTGACTCGTGCGCGACTCGTGCCCGAGAATATACATAAATAACAGCGGGCGGATGACCGACACTGGCACCACAAACTATAACGGATCATATCATAATAAATGGCCATATCAGATCAGAATCAATAAATATCAACATAAGCGTACATGGCACATCATACACCACAACCCATGCACGTATTATACCTGCCCCCTCACACCGGAGCACGGCGAACAATGCAGAGAAATACGCTTGAAAACATATCCTGGCCCGGGCTCAGTGTGGGAAACATTGAGGCATCCACGAATGGAGTAGTGAGAAACTGAATGCAATAAAATACCACATAGATTTCCAGAGACTCAATGAAGCATAGCGAATGACAAATCAAGCAAAGGACTCGGACGGAATCATATTAAGTGAATTGCGGATGTCATAGTGGACTACGGAGAAATAACCTTTCTACGATCATTTCCATGTTCCAAAGTAGTTTATAGGACTTAAGGAAATATTTAAAACAATTTTCATTTAGTAGTTAAAATAGTAGTTAGAACAATTCCTTTAGAGCCGCTCGAGGACAAATCATAAATACAAAAGGGTAAAATCGGAATTAGTAGGCCCACCTCGGGACAACTGAAGCGATGGGCTTGAATCATGTATATTATGCCTATGGAATCACCTATATAGGTCCTAGGGACGTTCCATAACTTTCTAGGCAATTTGTATAAGTTTGCATAATTCTTTCAATCAAAACATACTTAAAGGATTCAATTCCATTGAACGAAAAAGGGCATTTTCGAATGCGGATTCCGATGAACAGAACACTTCTCGAGATTCAAATCCGATCCTAGTACCCTTAGGTCATGCCAAGAGAGGAATAGGAAAGCTTTACATACCTTTTGCGCCTCTTACGCTCTCCAAAACTCACTTCCCGTTTCGCCAAAAACCGCAAATGGTCACATTGACCAGTTACTATTCATGAGACTTACAATTTCCAAACTTAACCAATATCGTTCTATAAAAATTTGGGCAGCATCTCCTCTATACATATAGCATCCCCGAGATTCAACTCGGCTCAAATATCAACAACAACCAAACCAACAACATTAATCCACAACTAGAATCACTTATGAACATAAGGAGTCTTTTTTTCTACATAAGGCGACAACTTCCAAACTAACTTCACATTTCCAAACCAATATCAATATTTCATCATCATTAACCATCAAGATCATTCTAACATCATTTGGAGACATTATATATAGCGTTACATATTATTCGCAGAATATATAAATTTTTCTACCGAAACCATAACTCGTCCAAAACTTCCATTCTTCAACTAACATGTTTGTAGCACATTGTCATTTCTCATATTCATCAACAATAATCATAACTAGCACTTGAACGATGTATTTCCATAATCACACATCAACTATGTTAAAATGCATATACTTTCCTACAATAACATATATGCAATTCTAACGCCAAACTTAAAGTGTTAAGTCTCCATTTACATTATAAGAATCACAACGACGGAACTAACATATTAAACAAATTAAATTCGTCATGGGTTGACCACCTATACATGCCACGGCCAACATGCATCTTTCCATTCCATTTCATTTTCATTCAACTTTCACTTCCAATACTAATTTCACAACAACCACAACCATAATTCAACATAAAATTCGACATAATCACATTACACATCAACCATAAATTCGGCCATCAACATACACTCACTTCCATCGTGCAACCCTCCATATTTCTATGTTTTCAACTCATTTACATACACTACAACACATTCAAGCCTTCATAACATAATTAGAAGGAAAGAATTCTTACCTTTCTCTTCAAACTTCTTCACTTCCTCAAGTTGTCCAACAAAAAACCAAAGCTCAATCTTCCGAACCAACTACGCCAAGTCGAAAAGGGACCCCAAATTAGTATGAAAACCTCAAGAACACAATTTTGGAATCAAGATTTTTGAGGGATGAAATTTCCCCTATATGGCTCAGCCGAAACTCTCTCTTTTCTCTTCTTTTTTTTTTTTTGTTTTGTTTTGTTCCTTGTTTCTTGAATTTTCTTGAACTCTCACTCTTTTAATTAATTAAGTGGTCACATGTGAAACACATGACCACATCATGGGTTTGGGCCATGGCCAAGGCCATGGCCGGCCACCCTCTCTTCTTGGGCTTCAATTTTTTTTCCATTTTATTTTTTTAAGCCCAATTGATGATGGATCGTTTTTTTTGGAAATTCACGGGACTAATTTACGAGATTCCAATTTTGCCCTTAACCTTCCTTAATATTTCCACGTCAATATTTCCTTAAACATCCCATGCACACTAAGTAAAATCCAATTAAAACCTTGTTTCTTAACATTTCATATTATTTCCAATTTTTCCGAATACGCGCAAAATGCGAGGTGTAACATCCTCCCCCCCTTTAGAACATTCGTCCTCGAATGTTAAACTAATCGTATAGGGGTACATACATAGTTTAGGGAGGAGTTCCTTTTATTATGGCTAGCACAAATAATTCATTGCTTAACCAATATCAGTACACCGGAAATTAAGTTACCTGGGGGCGTCGAAAACAAGTGAGGATACTTCTTCTTCATTTCCGCTTCGGCCTCCCAAGTCACTTCTTCGCGGTTGTTGTTCCGCCATAACACCTTAACCGAAGGCACGTCCTTGGTGCGTAGTCTCCTCTCCTGGCGGTCCAGAATGGCCACCGGCTGTTCCTCGTATGACAGATCCTCAGTCACCTGAATGTCCTCTACTGGAAATACTTTGGAAGGGTCGCCAATAAATTTACGAAGCATAGACACATGGAACACCGGATGTACCGCTTCCAAATCCGCTGGCAAATTCAGTTCATAAGCAACCTTGCCAACCTTGCGGACGATCTGATAAGGTCCGATATACCTTGGACTAAGCTTCCCTTTCCTGCCGAACCTCATGACGCCCTTCATAGGTGACACTTTTAAGAATACCCAGTCACCCACTTGGAACTCTAAAGGTCGACGGCGATTATCCGCGTAAGATTTCTGTCGACTTTGCGCCGCCAACAATCGTTCCCGTATAAGCTTTACTTTTTCCACAGCCTGTTGGATCACATCAGGGCCAATTAATTTAGTCTCACCGACATCGAACCAGCCAATAGGGGATCTGCATTTTCTACCATATAATGCCTCGTACGGCGCCATCTGGATGCTAGAATGGTAGCTGTTATTGTAAGCAAATTCTACAAGTGGCAAATGATCGTCCCAGCTACCTCTGAAGTCAATAGCACAAGCTCGCAGCATATCTTCCAACGTCTGAATAGTACGTTCAGCCTGCCCATCAGATTGCGGGTGAAATGCCGTACTAAGGCTTACCTGAGTCCCCAGTCCCTCTTGGAATGATCTCCAGAAATTAGCTGTGAACTGGGCACCTCTATCAGAAATAATGGACACAGGAACGCCGTGGAGCCTGACTATTTCCTTAATATACAGTCTGGCGTAGTCCTCCGCGGAGTAAGTAGTCCGAACTGGGAGGAAATGGGCTGATTTAGTTAGCCTGTCAACAATAACCCATATCGAATCATACTTTCGCGGCGTGCGGGGTAAACCTGCGATGAAATCCATATTGATAATCTCCCACTTCCACATCGGGATTTCCATTTCTTGCAATAATCCGCCGGGCTTCTGGTGTTCAATTTTGACCTGCTGGCAATTCGAACACTGGGCAACAAATTCAGCAATATCCTTTTTCATATTATCCCACCAAAATAAACACCGGAGATCATGGTACATTTTTGTGGCCCCTGGATGAATAGAATACCGAGAGTAATGTGCTTCGCCCATTACCTGTCGCCGTAGGCCTGCAACATCAGGTACGCACAATCTGCCCCTATATAGCAATACTCCATCGGACGTAAGCTCAAACGGGGTATTTTCTCGGTCAAGGCCTGTGTCTCGATACCGTACCAGGATAGGATCTTCATACTGCCGCCTCTTAATTTCTTCTATAATAGAGGACTCAGCAAATTCTCGGACAGAAACCCCAATCCCTCCAGAATCGGCTAGACGTACACCAAGGCTGGCTAGCCGACAAATATCACGAACTATTTCTTTCTTTTCTGGCGGAACATCTGCCAAACTGCCCAAGGATTTTCGGCTAAGCGCATCCGCTACTACATTGGCTTTCCCAGGGTGATATAGAATGTCGACATCATAATCTTTCAGGAACTCCAACCATCTCCTCTGTCGCAAATTCAGCTCTTTTTGCTTGAAAATATATTGGAGACTCTTATGATCCGTATAGATATCAACATGTACCCCGTATAAATAATGCCTCCATATTTTCAGAGCATGAATCACCGCAGCCAACTCCAGATCATGTGTAGGGTAGTTTCTTTCATGCTTTTTAAGTTGCCGGGAAGCATAAGCGATAACTTTACCGTGCTGCATTAAAACACAACCTAAGCCAACACCGGACGCAATCAATAAATAAATAACATACCCGTCTGGACCTTCAGGCAGAGTCAAAACTGGAGCCGTAGTCAATTTTTCCTTCAGCAATTGGAAGCTTCGTTCACACGCGTCTGTCCACTGGAACTTGGCTCCCTTCTGAGTCAACCGTGTCAGGGGTGCTGAAATTGAAGCAAATTTTTCCACAAACCTCCGATAATACCCTGCCAGTCCCAAAAAGCTGCGTACCTCGGTGGGTGTCGTAGGTCTGGGCCAATTCTTAACGGCCTCGATCTTCTGCGTGTCCACCCGGATACCATCAGCTCCAATAATATGTCCCAGAAAAGTCACAGACGTCAACCAGAATTCGCACTTAGAAAATTTAGCATATAATTTCTGCTGACGGAGTACCCCAAGGACTGCCCTTAAATGATCTGCATGCGCTTCCTCCGACCGGGAATAGACCAGAATGTCATCAATGAATACAATCACGAACATGTCCAAGAATGGTCTGAATACCCGATTCATCAGGTCCATGAATACCGCCGGAGCATTAGTTAGCCCAAAAGACATTACTCTGAACTCATAATGGCCATATCGAGTCCGGAACGCTGTCTTCGGGATATCTGACTCCCGTACTCGTACCTGGTGATAGCCCGATCGCAGATCTATTTTTGAGAAGCACTTGGCGCCCTGCAGCTGATCAAACAAATCGTCAATTCTGGGGAGGGGGTATTTATTCTTTATAGTTACCTTGTTCAGTTGTCGATAATCAATACACATCCGGAGTGATCCGTCTTTCTTTCTGACAAATAACACCGGAGCTCCCCAAGGTGAAGTGCTGGGTCGAATGAAGCCTTTTTCTAATAAGTCTTTCAGCTGCTCCTTCAGTTCTTTCAATTCAGCGGGCGCCATCCTATACGGAGGAATAGATATGGGCTGGGTGCCTGGCAGTACATCGATAGAAAAATCTATCTCCCTTTCAGGAGGCAGACCCGGAAGTTCATCTGGAAACACGTCTGGAAATTCATTAACTACTGGAACTGACTGAAGAGTCGGCGTTTCTGCCTTTAAGTCTTGTACCCGAACCAGATGATAAATGTAGCCTTTCCTGATCATTTTCCTCGCCTTAAGGTAGGAAATAAATTTACCCCTTGGCGATGCTACATTACCTGCCCATTCTATCACTGGCTCTCCTGGGAATTGGAAGCGAACTACCTTCCGCTGACAATCAACATTAGCATAACAGGAAGATAGCCAATCCATACCCATAATGGCATCAAATTCAGTCATATCCAGCTCCACCAGGTCCGCTTTAGTACAACGATCACATATAATTACCGAACAATTTTTATATACTCGTTTGGCAATAATAAAATCCCCCACCGGAGTAGCTACCTCAAATGGCTCTATAGGCTCGGGTTTTATCCCGATCTTATCAGCAATCAACGGAGAAATATATGATAATGTGGAACCGGGATCTATTAATGCATATGCAGACTGAGAAAAGATCAATAAAGTACCTGTAACCACATCTGGAGATGCCTCCTGATCCTGCCGGGCAGCTAAAGCATAAACACGGTGTGAGGGGCCGCTGGAACTGGAAGCCCCGCCACGGCCTCTACCGCGGCCAGCAGATGTCGATGTACCTTGCCCTGTGGGGCGCATGGCTACAGCGCGAGATGATGACCGGCGAACCGATCCGGTAGGCCGTGCCGCGCCGCCCAAATTACCCCTATACGGACAATCTCTCTCCGTATGGCCCGGCGGCCGCAAGAAAAGCACGCTCGGTAGCACGGTAGCACTCTCCCGGATGATATCTACCACAATATGAGCACCGAGGCATAGGTGGCCTCGTCCGACCGAGCCTCTATCCGCCCGTGATCCCGAAGCTCGGAGCTCGGGCTCGCTCCCCGAATGTCCCATGTCACCGGTCTCCGACCGGTGGATCGCGGGAGGTGCACTCCGTGTCGGCCGAGGAGGATGTCCGCTACTCTCGCTGGGGTGGTCTGCTCCGGAACTCTCTGGAATACCCAGATGTCCTAGCCCTTTTGGGCTGACTCCTGCCAAAATCTCGATCAGGCTGATGTCCCCTGTGTCTCTCCTCCATGCCCTGGGCATACGCCTGTATGCGGGCAATATCCATGTCCGGCTGAGCAGCCAGGGCTAAGCAATTATCAACCAAATACTTATCTAGGCCCCTGATAAAATGATGCATCCTGTCGGTCATATTAGCTACCAAGGTAGGTGCATACCGAGCCAAAGAGTCAAACTCCATACTGTACTCCCTAACACTGCGGCCTCGCTGCCTGAGTAATAAAAATCTGTCCTGTCTGGCCCTCCGTAACTCTGGTGGCAGAAAATGACCCAGAAAAGCCTCCGTGAACTCATCCCACACAGCAGGAGGGGCTCCTCTACCCCTAGCTAACTCCCAGGACTCGAACCAGTTAGCCGCGACATCATGCAATCTGTACGAGGCCAACTCAACTGACTCCGTCGGCGAGGCCTTAATCAGCCGTAGGGTGCGCAACATCTCCCTAATAAACTCCTGGGGGTCTTCTTCGGGCTTTGTCCCGAAGAACTCTGGAGGATTACAGGTCAAAAATCACGGCCCTCGAACTGCCTGGCCCGCGTGCCTGATCACCCCCTGACTCGCGCTGCTGCTCCTGAGCTGCCACCCACCTGGTCAATAACTGCACCGCCTCTCGCATAGCTCTGTCCTCCGCCCCTGGCTGTGGGGCTAGAGGCTCAGGTGCTGGGGCTCTAGAAACAGGCGGTGAGGCCTCCCTCTGATCTGCGACCGGTACTGCTCTGGTCCCCTCTAATACAGGTGGCGTCTCCGAGCTGGCTGTCGGAGGCACGGTCTCCAGCTCAGGCTGGGTACGGGCCCTAGTGACTCTGCGGGCCTGACTAGTCTCACCGGGCGCTGTGGATTTGCCCTTCTGGGCTGCCGTAGCCTTCTTTGGAGGCATATCTGAAAATACAACAATTCGGATCGTTAGGAGAGAATCATCCTATTAATACAGTTCTACCGCACGATCTAAGACAGAAAAGAAGGGTAACATCCTAAATGCCCTGTAGCCTCCTGCTTATAGATGTGGTGCACAACACACCGATAAACAGGACTCTACTAGACACGGTCTGTAGACATTCCGAGGACCTAACCGCTCTGATACCACTTTTGTCACGACCCAACCCCGTAGGCCGTGACTCGTGCCCGAGTTGGACACTCATACGTACCCTTATCCCACATTAGCATAATTAGCAAATAAGCATATATAATAATAAAGGATATATCGATGACGCATAAGGGCGAATATGGCGCACGAGGGCCGATCCGGCCATCACAAAATATATACAATCCCCAACGTACACAAAGCTCACAGAACACATATACAGAACCCACTATACATGTCTACAGACCTCTACAGACTGAAAACATAAACATATGACGGGACAGGGCCCCGTCGTACCCATGAAATCCATATATATATACATAACAGAACAAGACTATACCAAAAGTGCAAGCTCCGAACAAAGGAGTGCTGGAAGGTAGCTGGTAGATAGCCTAAGCGGGCGGATCCGCAAAGCGTGTATCGGTACCTGCGGGCATGAAACGCAGCCCCCGAAGAAAGGGGGTCAGTACGGAAAATGTACTGAATATGTAAAGCAGAGACTGTAATAAATAAATTAAGATCAGAACGGGTTATGCGGAGAACAAACGGAATACATAAGTAGTCAAAATGCATATCAGAAATCATAAACAATGTATGCAGAAAAACATATGCCAAAACCGGTCCTGATAGGGACTCGGCAATCAGAACGTGGTCGCCCCCGACACTGGCACCACAAACTATAACGGATCATATCATAATAAATGGCCATATCAGATCAGAATCAATAAATATCAACATAAGCGTACATGGCACATCATACACCACAACCCATGCACGTATTATACACCGCCCTCACACCGGAGCACGGCGAACAATGCAGAAATACGCTTGAAAACATATCCCGGCCCGGCTCGGTGTGGGAAACATTGAGGCATCCACGAATGGAGTAGTGAGAAACTAAATGCAATAAAATACCATATAGATTTTCGAGACTCAATGAAGCATAGCGAATGACAAATCAAGCAATGGAATCGGACGGAATCATATTAAGTGAATTTCGGATGTCACAATGCATAACGGAGAAATCACCCTCCTACAATCATTTCCATATTCCAAAATAGTTTCTAAAACTTAAGGAAATATTTAAAACAATTTTCATGTAGTAGTTAAAATGATAGTTAGAACGATTCCTTAAAAACCGCTCGAAGACAGAGCATAATTATAAAAGAGGGTAAAATCGGAATTAGTGAGTCCGCCTCGGGACAACCGGAGCGGTGGGCTTAAATCATGTATATAATGCCTATGGAATCACCTATATAGGTCCTAGGGACGTTCCCTAACTTTCTAGGCAATTTGTATACGTTTGCATAATTCTTTCAATCAAAACATACTTAAAGGATTCAATTCCATTGAACGAAAAAGGGCATTTTCGAATGCGGATTCCGAGAACGAACACTTCTCGAGATTCAAATCCGACCCTAGTACACTTAGATCATGCCAAGAGAGAAATAGGAAGGCTTTACATACCTTTTGCGCCTCTTACGCTCTCCAAAACTCACTTCCCGTTTCGCCAAAAACCTGTAAATGGTCACATTGACCAGTTACTATTCATGAAGCTTACAATTTCCAAACTTAACCAATATCGTTCTATAAAAATTTGGGCAGCATCTCCCCTATACATATAGCATCCCCGAGATTCAACTCGGCTCAAACATCAACAACAACCAAACCAACAACATTAATCCACAACTAGAATCACTTATGAACATAAAGAGTCTTTTTTCAACATAAGCGACAACTTCCAAACTAATTTCACATTTCCAAACCAATATCAATATTTTCATCATCATTAACCATCAAGATCATTCTAACATCATTAGGAGATACTATATACAGTTTTTCATATTATTCACGAATTATGTAAATTTTCCACCGAAACCATAACTCGTCCAAAACTTCCGTTTTTCAACTAACATGTTCGTAGCACATTGTCATTTCTCATCTTCATTAACAACAATCATAACTAGCACTTAAACAATGCATTTCCATAATCACACATCAACTATGTTAAAATGCATATACTTTCCTACAATAACATATATGCAATTCTAACGCCAAACTTAAAGCGTTAAGTCTCCATTTACATTATAAGAATCACAACGACGCAACTAACATATTAAACAAATTAAATTCAACATGGGTTTACCATATACATGCCACGGCCAACATGCATTTTCCATTCCATTTCATTTTCATTCAACTTTCACTTCCAATACTAATTTCACAATAACCACAACCATAATACAACATAAAATTCAACACAATCACATTACACACTAAAACCCAATTCGGCCACAACATGCACTCCTTCCATCATGCAACCTTCCATATTTCTATGTTTTCAACTCATTTACATACACTACAACACATTCAAGCCTTCATAACATAATTAGAAGGAAAGAATTCTTACCTTTCTCTTCAAACTTCTTCACTAGCCTCAAGTTGTCCAAACAAAGAAACCAAAGCTCAATCTTCCGAACCAACTACGCCAAGTCGAAAAGGGACCCCAAATTAGTATGAAAACCTCAAGAACACAATTTTGGAATCAAGATTTTTGAGGGTGAAATTTCCCTATAGTTCAGCCGAAACTCTCTTCTCTCTTTCTTTTTTTTTTTGCTTTGTTTTTTGTTTTGTTTTTCTTGTTTCTTGAATTTTCTTGAAACTCAACTCTTTTAATTTAATTAAGTGGTCACATGTGAAACACATGACCACAACATGGGTTTGGGCCAATGGCATAGGCCATGGCCGGCCACCCTCTCTTCTTGGGCCAAGTTTTCCATTTTGTTTTTTGAGCCCAATTGATGATGGATCGTTTTTTTTGGAAATTCACGGGACTAATTTACAAGATTCCAATTTTGCCCTTAACCTTCCTTAATATTTCCACGTCAATATTTCCTTAAACATCTCATGCACACTAAGTAAAATCCAATTAAAGAGGAAGACAACTTGAGAGAGTGTTTAAAGGGGACGGACGAGCTTCTAGCTAGGATTCTGGAGGACTCAGACCCCGTGGTAGCCAAGATGGAGCTGTTCCAGGCACGTCTGCATATTCAAACCACCCTTCGGAGGGCCAAGAAGGCCAAGATAGATCGAACCTTATCATCAGCCACCGGAGGAGAGTTCTGCTAATCCTATTTTACTTTTTTACGTACCCCATGTCGGCTTTATTATCATCTTTTGTAATCCCTTTGGGGAAAATATTATTATTAATGAAATTATGATTTTCGAGGCAATGGTTCGGCTTTACAAATGGCACTTGCATGTTTCAAACGATTAAGAAAGCCCTGGTTTAAAAGGCCTTAGGAACACGAGTAGTATAATTGCCTACTAAATATGTGCTTGCTTGCTACGTGCTTCATATGCCTATTTGCTCTGTATGCTATCATGTATTTAAAGCCCGAATGCGATTGATCCAGCGTTCTAAACCACATACCTAAGAGAAAGACAAGTTGATTAAAAAGCTTACCCTAATTTTTCTCCACTAAAAAGGTTGACTTGCAAAGGAAACCCAAGGAGATCAGGATATGTTCACTCTAGAAGAGACCGCCGAGATGCTGCGACTCAAGGTCCCGTAGATAGAAGAACACCTTGAGCGGATAGGCCGAAAGATTGAAGAGGTCGATAGGTTGCTGGAGATTGTGGAAAAATAGCCAGGAATACCCGAAGAACAGTATTATGAGGAGAATGTGTCTGAAGAGATAAGGGAGTTGGTCCAAAACTACTTACAGCTCCAAAGGAGGCCAGAGACGCCAAAGATGGAGGAAGGAACTCCAGAAGAAGTGTCTGAGAACCGAGAAATAGAAACCGACCCATGGGTAATGGAGTCGGAGCCTCAAAAGATAGCTCTCGAACCACAAGAAGTAGAGAATGAACAACCAGAGGAATATAAGCCTCTGGAGATGGAGCCAAAAGAGTCATAACATGTCGACATAGAGGCTGAAGAGGACATGGAGCCTCTAGAGATGATCCCCGAATTTCAGAGAGAGGGGTTCAATGTCGATGAAATGGAATCTGAGCAGGATGAAGGATCCGACTATTACGAGCCTGCACCAGAGCCGGTGCCGGCCACATCTACTATAGTATCGGAGAACTTCAGAGGAGCACGCCCCCAATCACCCATTTGGTGGGGCGTAGCTCTTAAAGCCCATTCGTGTCCTTTTTGAGTGGCTCCTCGACCTGTCAGCTGCGAAGACATGTTCAAAAAGATGCAGGCCGCCGGAATACCATGTACCACTCGGGCCAGGATCCAGGTTCCTGAATTGGTGTACGCCTAAAAAAGGTGTCCATTTCATTGAAATCAACCTGGACATATATTGAACGAGTGCTTGGGGCTGCGAAGGAGAATCGTCAGCCTGATAGACGACAGAACAATCAGAACTCTGTGGGGACCACACACCTTATTGGTCCATGACCCTATCGCCCAAGGAGAAGAAGTCACCGCCGAAACACAGATCCGACGGTATGACTTCATAGTGTTCGAAGAGACCTACTCTCACATCTTCTCAACCTTGGCAATCTTAGGAAGGGTTAAGCCTGTGGGACCTATCCACGAACCCCTCCCAATGGGGCCCAACAGGAGCAAAAGATGTTTGTCCCATACAAGTTCTATTGGACATAATGTTGAAGAGTGTGATGCATTCAAGCTCAAACTCGAGCATCTGATTAGAATCGGGGAGATCTTGGTCATCCTACCCCCACAATTCTAAAGAAAAAGAAAAACATGAGAGAGCAAGTTCGTAAGGATAACGACTCACGGAGTACGTACTTTTGGGTAGATAATAGGTGTCCCCTCTTTTGCAAAAAGATATCATCCCCTCCCCCCCCCTCCACCCCATAAATATGTAAGGAACCACGCCGAATTGATGTCCCTAAGGAGGGATACGTGGGAAGCCCTTATCGGGCCTGGTCCGGGGAATCTTTAGTTAGGTTTAGCCAAAGGATATACATAGGACAAATATATCCTCCTTTGTAAGCTAAACAACGGTAGGGCCTGATTTCTCGTAGAGGGATACATAGGCAGTCTACGTAAGACTCGGCCCCTATATAATATAAATTATTACCCTCTCCCCCCCTACAGTTTAAACAAAGAAGAAGGGTTTCCAAAGTGAGTCAATCGCAACGCCCATTGGACCAAGATCCACTTAACATAAAAAGCCCATAATACCCAAACCTTTGGAACAAAGGATCAATCAATTATTCAGGCTAAAATACATGAATTTATGTGCTCTGTGCGTTTTAAATATGACATATGCGATATCTTGCTTTAGTATTACTTTCAATAAGTAACTTTACCTGCCTTTGAGTTATTTTTATCCCATAGAACGAGGCCGATTAGTGTAGAACGCAAACTGGCATTCTCTACGAGATCTAAAGTTGCGTTAGTATCCCACTCAGAATCGGACAAAGAAAAGGAAAAAATGACTGGTACCCCGAAAAATGAAAGAAATGAGCTCGTCCTTTGCGAAAGAGATACGCCTGACCCCAAAGAGGCGTCACCCCAGGAAAATGTAATTGCAATGTTGCTCAGCACTGTCACTGCCCTGCAGGACAAAATTGTTAAGGCCAAGATAGCCAATTCCACTAAGGATACGTTTGTCGAGGCGAGAAAATCCAAGCTTCCTTTCCCCTCGCTCAGCTCTTCAATGCCTGAACAGGTCCCAACCTACCCACCAGGTACTATCTCACCTCCACAAAATGCATCTAACCCGCATCACATCGGTACTTTGTACCACACCCCACCTCCAGTCAAATATACTCAAATCACGGGAACTACTCATTCAGTTCCCTCCTACCAAGCTCCTTAGCCGGTTTTCATCAACCTGACAAGTCGCCCGCACATCGCTGCTTTGCTAACTGTGTAAATAGCACAAATCCCACAAAACCGCCCCACCTATCAAACTGTCTCCTTCTATACTCCCAACATCCCAAATGATTCCTCTCTAGGTCATAAAGAGCTGGACCACTATAAGGAAATAGAGAAGGATTGGAGAGCCGAGCACGACAAGCGTGAGAAGGACATGGAACGGAAAATGGAGGAGTTGTTGGAAAAGTTCAACAGAGTTGTGAGGAAATCCACAGGTCTAAGCTATGATGACTTGTGCATGCACTCGGACTTGGACTTAAATTGTGTTATCTGTTGAAGTCTGCATCTATACTGTTCTGAAATATACCATGCTATAAAATCAACTCAGATTGGAACATATAGATTTGATAGGACTTTGTTGTGACCAAAGAGATTAGAAACTATTTCAGATAAGAACTTAAGCTGTTTTGGTATGGAAATCTCAGTTTCCTCACACTTTAGTATATTTGGATTGGTTTAATGGTGAGTTGATAGGATCATAGGTGTGAATATACAAGCTATGAATCACTTGACATAGGGAAGCCTTTTAAAGGCACCTTAAAGAGAAGATTGAGAAATGAACTCAAGTCTTACTTAGTTCATAGTATCTGTCTTCCAAATAAAAAGGGCCATGGCATGCCCTATAAGTCTATGGGGTATATGTTTACCATATGTGCACATTTGGCCTTCAATTCTCATCATTGGATCAAAGGGTGGGTTAAAAAATAAGTTTGTCTTGCACAAAATTGGTTGTTTTGGGTTAAAAAATGAACTTGTTGGGATAGTTTAGGCTAGCCTGCTTGTTGGTTATGTCTTCTGTTATCTGAAAAAAGAATAGAGTGTAGCATAACTCTGATGAATCTCCCCTTTAGTCTAAATCTAATTTCAGGGTCATGAATTGTTCAACTTAACTTAGAAATGATTCTCAGTTCCTGAAACTTCCCTTGAGCTATCCTTTTGTGTATAAGATGAATATTTGAACATGGCAGTATATGGTTTGCTTGCACTGCTAGGTCTCACAGAATGTAGTCATTTGATTATAGCGGCTTTAAAGTATGTTTGGGACTTTTTTGAATTTGAATCTAGCCTGCTCTAATGTTTTCATATATTAGATATCTATTTAAGTAGATTAGGAATCAGACCTGTTTGAGGATAGCATGAGAATCACCTTGCCTAAGAGAAAGAAATAACTAGGAGATTAATAGAGTCAAAGGTTTAAGGGAAGCCTGGAAAGACTTGGAGTTGCTTGCAACCCAGTTCAGTACGGCCTACTTAAATCAATGGTTGTTTAAAAATTGAACCTTAGGATTAAGGTGGCACTCGGAGGTATTAAGAGTTGCTTGCAACCAGGTCCGATACAGCGTTAGCACTCGGAGGGATTAATAGTTGCTTGTAACCAGGTCCGATACAGTGTTAGCACTCGGAGGTATTAAGAGTTGCTTGCAACCAGGTCCGATACAGTGTTAGCACTCGGAGGGATTAAGAGTTGCTTGCAGCCAGGTCCGGTACAGTGTCACCAATAGACAAGAGGGGTAATTAAAAGATTGTGCCTAGAGGAGTAGGAGTTTATTTCAGTCCAACTTAGTACGGTTCAATCAAAATAAGGATTAGGCTTAACTAATGATTAGAAGTGGTTTTCTTAAGAATTAGTTTAAGCTTGAAAAATGATATGCATAGGATATGCATGATGTTCTTCATAAAAGATATAGTCTTAACAGGGGCATAGCATGTATATGCACTTGATATACATGTCAAAATGTATATCAAGTGGTATATTGTGTATATATATGGGTGTATAAATTGTATAAGAAGTGTATATCAGATAGATAGTCTATAGGTTTCAATACTTAGCCAACCCAAAGGATTATAGGAGGTTTAGGCTCGGCCCATCTAAGATCAACATAGGAAGCCTATGTCTACACTTAGAATTATAGCAAATGGACAAAGGGGTTAGGGTAGCCTACTTAGAAAGCTTAAGCTACATTGGGCTGCCAGGCCCATTTCCTGGTATTAACTGTGTAGGTATGCATCTGTTCTCTGGTATATATAACTTGTGTATATGTATATTTGTGATAAGTTCATATAATTAATTCTAATAGGGTTTTTCTTTTCCCCCTTTCTCCTTCACCACGTGGGCCATTTGGGGCGGTCAAACCTTCCTGTTGGGCTGAGGCCCAACAAGCTCTTCTTTCATAGCAAAAGCAGTTTTGCCAAGGGAAGCTAATATGTACGTGATTGCGTTGAAGGCCCAACCATGGGTAAAAATGGTCAACTAGGGGCTTGGTACACCCCTAGCCTAACCTTCCTTTTATTATTTTTGTTATATATTTCGAGAATGTGGTATTGTGTTTGTGTATTTGTAAAACTCACATTAATATTGAAATCCATTATGATTAGCGCTAGTCGACTTAGGACAACGGTGCTTATGCCGTTTAGTATACTTTAAGTCCCCAAACGATTTTCAAAACCCCGAAATAAATGTGGCAGCTTTGAAAACTCGAGAACAAAAATGATCTTTTGCAATACAAGTTTTGATTAAAAGATAAATGACTTTAAAAAATTTAAAGTGTTATGGATATTGTTTGCAAGACCACAAACCAGTTTGTTTTATCGAAAGAAAAAGGTTTCAAATATATATGAACCGGACTGAATCCGAAAAGAAAATAATTTCTAGGCTGAATTCCAATCTAAACGAATAAGTATTTTGGGCCAGGACCAAACAATTGTGAACCGGACTTTGGGCAAGCCCCAACTAAAATACTTTTCATAAAACAAACAATGCAGATTTTGGGCCCAAGCCCAACTTTTACCAAAACTAATTTTTCTTACATATATACGGACTCGAGAAAAAATCAAAAAAATCAAATCATTTTTATTAACCAGACTTATTCAAATAAAATGAAATGCACTTGTAATACGAGGATCTAGAGCGGGATGTTTTGGAGTAATATATGGTCTGACCAAGAATAACAATACGAGGGTTCTGCATGGACATAAAAAGGATACATATAAACACTTATATACATATTTACAAATCCAGATGATTTGGTACTTTTCAAAACAAAATATACTATCCTTATACATAAAAGGGAATTATTCTTATCCGGATATTACAAATCCAAACTTAAAGTACCCTTATATAAAGGAGATATATTCAATTCTTTTCAAAAACCCAAATGATATCTTTGAATGGCAATATTTTATAAATGCAGGAAATTAAACACAATATAAATAGTTCATGCATAATCCACACATTGGAATTCCAAGGTCAACCGCATCTTATGGATCCTTAATACTAGGGTGCCTAACACCTTCCTTATGGGATCACCAGAACCCTTAACTAGAACTTTGGTTACAAAGGCTTTTTTCACGGTATTTAAATAAACCCTTTGAACCCGATTTTCCTAATTTCCTAAAAATTAAGTGGCTACTCTTTTTGAAAACAAAGTCCAAAAGAGCACCAACTACCTCCTAGTAGCTTTCCAAGCGCTAACCCCGCCCGCAAAATTCGAACCATAACAACGATTACAAACTATAACTACACAATCTCTGTATACCCGTCTTGATATCACTGGATCACCAACGGGTGTAGACACCTCAAAAGGTTTTAATCAACTCGGGTTTTAACACAAACGGACTAGCAATAAAAGGAGTAACATACAACAACGTAGAACCTAGATCTATAATTGCATATACATCATGGGAAGATACTAATAGTATAACTATAACAACATCAGGTGAAGACTCGAGATCCTGTCGACTAGCCAATGTATAAATGCGGTTCTAAGGAACACTAGAGCTAGACGCTCTCTCTCGGCCTCTACCATGACCTGCTGATTCCTGAGAGCCTTGTCCCAGAGGGCTCTGATCCTGTGGACTGAACTATACCTCTACCACCTCTCGATGGACACTCACGCATAATATGGTCTGGCTGACCGCAAGCATAAAAAACATCTGAACCTAAGCGGCACTGCCAGGCATGTAACTTACCATACTGAAGGCATCATGGTAAAGGTGGCCTTATCAGGCCTGACTCATCTCTATACCGAGAGCCTGAGGCTTTGGAACTCTGACCTGGTCCTGAATAAGTAAATCGATCAAATCTCTAACCTAAAACTGTGAAGGCACACTAGCCGCTGAATGGGCTGAATGCCTAGGATACTGCTGTATCTGTCCACCTCTGAACTCACTGACAGAACCTAAGGATCTAGCTCTCTTAATCTGACCCCTATCATGCTCACACTCGGCCCTCTACTACTGCTTACGCTCCTCAAGATTCTAAGCGTGCGCCTGAATGTGAGAAATGTCTATATCTGTCTGAAGTGAGGCCGTC
Source organism: Lycium ferocissimum (assembly GCF_029784015.1). NCBI lineage: Eukaryota > Viridiplantae > Streptophyta > Magnoliopsida > Solanales > Solanaceae > Lycium > Lycium ferocissimum. Next base: position 178,265 of record NW_026724788.1, read on the forward strand.
ATGTAGTCATCAATCAAGTGTGGTCCCAAACTGATCACAAACCGGTAAACCCGATCCTCCATCTCAGCTACAACAGCTAGAGCATATCTAGCCAATGAATTAAAGCGAAGACTGTACTTTCAAACACTTATGCTCCCCTGTCTAAGGTTCAGGAACTTATCAGCTAGGGCCCGTTGAATCTCGGCGGCAAATGGTGGCGGATAAAGGCCTCTATAAACTCTCGCCATACCGTTGGAGGGGCATTCTCCCCTCTAGATAGCTCTCAAGTCTCATACCACTGAACAAAAACATCCCATAATCTATAGGAAGCCAACTCCACTGACTCAGTCTCACTAGCGTGCATCACCCTCAGGGTCCTCTACATTCTATCAATAAAATCCCGTGGGTCCTCATTCTGATCAGATCCAAAGAACTCTGGAGGGTCAAAATTAATGAAATCCCTGACCCTCGCACTGACAGCCTTATCAGTAATATCAACAGCCGCGCCCTGACATCGGGCCTAAGCGACCACAAATCGAGTCAATAACCGAATAACATCCCGCATCTCCTGACCAAGTGCATCAGGTGAAGGAACTGGGGGGAGGGGAGGTGCTAGAGTTGGAGTTTCGGCTGGAGCTCCTCTATGCTCCTCTAGAGCGAGCGAAGTATGAGAGGTCCAAGATAGAACCTCATTTTGGGACTCACCCTCCTTGACATCTACAGGTGGTACCCGATCGGCTCTCCTACCTACCACTGACTTGCTCTTCTAGGCCCTTTGAAGCTTTCCTCATCACAGGCATTACTGAAATCACAACACATGATCAGGAAAAGGGAATTCTCATAACATGGCTCTATCGCACGATCTAGGATAAGAAAGAAGGACAATCTTTCTAAATGCCCTGCAGCCTCCTGTTTATAAGTGTGGTGCACAACATATCACAAATAAAACTCTACTAGACATGGCTTGTAGATAACTCTAAAGCGTAACTTCTCTGATACCAAGTTCACGACCCAAACTAAAAGGGCCATGACGGGCACCCAGGCCCTACCTACGAAAGCACCGCTAAACATACTTTCCTATTATGACCATGATCATGAGTGGACCTCGGGGATCACCAGATGAAAGTCTGCTAAATCATATGAGAAATATACTGAGAAAAGGATGAGCCCAAGAAGAAATACTATGCAACTATATTGGTCAAAACTGAGCAAGCCGACAAGGCTACCAAAGATGACGGTACAACAAAAATATAGGCCGAGGAGTCCATACAAAATCTAGCTAAACCATGATTGTCTACAAGCCACTCATCTTGGAGTATCTGACATAAAGAGGTCGGGACTGGGCTCCGCCATACCCGTATGTACACAAAATAATATCGTGCCAAAACTAGACCACAACTTCAGAATGAGAAGAGTGCTCCAACGTCACCGAATAACGACCCGTAGGGGCGGATCGTCGGCTTGTCTACAGAAACGAGCGCCAAAACGCGGCGCCCAAAGCCCGTGGGATGTTAGTACAGACAAAGTACTAAGTATGTAAGGCATGAAAGTAATAGAATAAAGACATGAAGGTAACATGAGATAAAAGAGAGTCAACATATGCATCCTAATGCCATTGAGGGCATATGACATGCATGCTTTCTTTTAAAAACATATATATATATATATATATATATTGGGTTCCCGATCTTTTTGATCCCTTTTCAAGCTTTATTAGCTCATATTTGACCCGCGGGGATCGTTAGCACGCTTCCTGAGGTCATCAAATATGATTTGGGTGACCTTTTGGAAATTTGGGCTTAAAGCGAGAAAGGGTTGACTTAAAGTTAACTTTTGTGAAAACAGACCTTTTTTGAATATCCATCAATTTTGAGAGGTCTGGATAGTCATTTAGAACTTGTGTGATTATTTGGTTCGGTTCCCAATGCACTCGGGTGCATTTTGAGACTTGGGTTGGAAAGTTGATGTTGAGGTATCGGGGGTTACTGCAGTCCCGTAGCCGCTGAAGCAGTATCGGGTAGGGATTATTTCATTAACTGAGCATTAAAATCCCTAAGTTCCCCATTCTTTATTATTTCGACTTTAGAGTTCTTGGGAGCTTTTCAAGGATATTCTTGGAGGACATTCTTGGTGGTAAGTTCTTCAAATTCTTTTGCTATTCCATCCAGTTTCCTTAATCACCTTAGAATTCCTTTATCTTGATAGTTCATTAAGTGTTTGAGGATTAAAAGAGGGTTTCATGAGTTCTTCTTTCTAGGCTTCTAAATCATGATTTGTTGGTTGGGTTAGCTTCTTTAAGCATTGAATTAATGACTAGAACCTATAATTGCATGATTTCTACCTAACTAGTAGCTAAATTATGGGATTGGAAGCTAAGGTTTATACCCAAATTTGGGGGGTTTTCTTAAAAACTGAATTTAAGTAAATTCTTGGTTATTCTAGCTTGATATTGATGGTAATTGATCACCTAGAGCTTTAATTTCTTGTTGGAACCTTCAGATTCCGAATTTCACTCTTCTAGTTCATAAAACCCCATTCCATAGGTTAGGAATTTGGGTTTTTAATAGTGGTAGAGTTTGATTGATGTTCTTCTTGATTCTAATTTCATGATTCGAATATGCTTAGACTTTCTTGATCTCGAGGTTCAAAGGAAAGGAAAGACGAAGGTGTTATTGTTGGAGACTTTGCTGTTCGGCTTTCCAGGCAGGTTACGGTTTACCTTATGATAAGACTTCAATTAGTGAAGCGTATGCTTAGATGATATTGTCGGAGAATGCATGTAAGCCTTTGGGTATGAAGTTGGGATGGATATTGTCTTAGGTTGGGCCTTGTTGTATGATTTGGGGGCTAGCCACCCCGTTGTGTTGTTGACTTATCTGATCAATTACTTGTTGGCATTGTTGACATATTGATACCGTGGCAAATGAGAACTCTGATTCCATTGTGGCTTATTGTGTAGCCTTATCATTAATATTACTTGTGTGCCTGAGAGGTACCGCTGAGAGTTGTGATTCCATTATGGCTTAATGTGTAGCCTTATCATTGATATTACTTGTGTGCCTGAGAGGTACTGCTGAGAGTTGTGATTCCATTGTGGCTTATTGTGTAGCCTTACTATTGATATTACTCGGGTGCCATGTGTGGTACTGTTTCAGATTGTTGATATCACATTTCATCATATTCATACGTATTTCCATGATACATTAACATATGCATAGTTCGAATGTACTGATGATGATATATGAGAGAGTGTAGCCTCCGAGGTTTTACGCCAGAGAGCGTAAAAGAGAGATGAGTGCCCGATATCCGAGGTCTTTACTGAAATCGTGAGCGTCCGATACCCGAGGTCTTGCCGGGATAATGAGAGTGTAGCGATTGCCGAGGTTGTTACCGAAATTGTGAGGTAGCGGTTGCCGAGGTTGTTACAGGAACCGTGAGGTACATGGACTTCGCCGGTCCCTCATGGGTCATGACTGTCGAGACGTGATGTTCAGCTTGAGGCATGTGTGTACACGGTATTGATATATGGCCATTGCATTCATGTCATCCACATCATTGCATTGCACTTGTTATCATTATTGTGTTTGGTTGTTATTGTGTTGTGGATACTTGATCGGATACTTGGTTGAATATTTTACCGATTTTAATGAGTACTTGGAACACTTGAGATTAGATTCTTTAACAACAGGCTTGATCGGATATGATGAGACTGGGAACACTCGGGTTTAGATACTTCACTGTAGATTTGATCGATTTTGGAACCTTGTTGGCAGCTGATGGTTTGAATACTGACGTTAATTGTTGATGCTTGAGGACTTGTTAGGAATTGTTGAGGCTATATTATACTTGTACTTGTTGGTTTATGTGTTTATGCTGCTCTGTTGTCTTTATATGCATTAGCTAGTCTTAGTCGGCCTATGATACCTACCAGTACTTGTTGTTTATCTTGACTTCGCACTCTTACTTTGCATTCTTTTATGAATGCGAGCTTAGAGGGATCAACTTCTACTCCTCATGGTTGACTATTTTGAGGATTTGTTGATTCGAGTCTTACAGGGTGAGCATGTGGACGTTCGCTGCCCGAAGACTCCTCTATCTACTATGTCTTTATTTCTATTCTAAGACATATTTTTGAGACTATTTATGCATATTTATTATTCAGACTTGTAGCATTTAGTTAGATGCTCTTGTATGACCAGATCAGATACTGGGGTGTATTTTTATTATTTTCGCTTTCTTATATTATATTTGTGAGGCTTTCGCTATTTTACTTCTTCTGCTATTTTCTATTAACTGTGAATGTGGAGTTAAGGGTTCGCCTACCAAGGAGGGAAAGGCAGGTGCCCGCACGACTTACTGAAATTGGATCGTGACAATATAAGCCTCATGGTGGGGCTGCATCATCATCATTAAGCCGCTCTTTAGGGCTATCATCTGTAACGACCAGTTTGGCCGTTATTGCATTTCTGACCCTTTTGACCTTTTCGAGCTTGGTTAGCTCAGTTTTAACCTGAGGGGACCATTGAAATGCTTCCCGAGGTATCTAGATTTGAATCGGGCGACTTTTTATGAAATTTGGGCTTCAAGCAAAAAAGAGTTGATTCAAAGTTGTCTTTTGGTTAAATGGTCTTTTTTGGAAATTTGTCGATTTTGAGAGGTCGGAATGGTCATTTAGAACTTGTGTGTATATCTAGTTCGGTTCCCAATGCACATTTTGGGACTTGAGTTGGGAAGTTGGAATTGAGGTATCGGGAGTTGACTCGGTCAACGAGACCTCCATTGGGAATTTCAAGGCCACAAGCGTATTCATAGCGTGTTTTTATGTGTGTCTGTGTATGGGGTTTGAGAGCAGATGGCCTCGGCAATTAGTCAAAAATTCGAGTTGAAGTGTGAAACTTGGGGAGGTTTCTGGTATCTGGTGCCCGCTTTGGTAGCATCCGCACCGCGGCAGCAGTACCGCTGAAGTGGTCACCCTGCCGCTGAAGCAGTCCTTGCCAATTGGGCATGACCGCTATAGCGGTCATGCGACTCCTGGGGCGGCACTGGTGAAGCGATTTGAGTGGCCGCGAAAGCGGTGATCGGGCAGTGACTGGGGTATTTAATGATATAAAACGCTAAGTGTTACACCATAGAAATTTCCCGTTAGCGTACAGTGAATAGACTAAAGAAGGGCATGATGTGTGCGATGTTTTGATAAGAAAGGAATAGCCTTTAATGGTCCTAATTAAGATTTCCAAAGACATTCGAGGTAAGAGAGAAAAGTTGCTAAGGAAGACGAGTCATAAATTGTGTGTCGGGCAAGAATTTCGAGTATTGAGTTAATGACGTTCTAATGATGCTTTGGGAAAGAGTTATAACGTCCCTTAGATTGATGTTGAAGTGTTAAACAAGTGTTAAGAAGGTTCCATAAGGATTGGAGATCAAACGAGACGACGGGAACAACTTCGGAGAAACTGTGGATTACACGACCACTTCCACGGACTGTGTAACCTTATACGAACCATGGAAGGGTCCATATAACTCCCAGCAGAGATTATGTCTGGCCAGTGGTGAACCACGACCAGTTACGCGGATTGTGATATGTTCCACGGACCGTATAAGTGTCCGTGGAAGTCCCGAGTGTGATCTCACTTCATTAAATTCATTTACCACATTTTCTTCATCTCTATCAAGACCTCTAGAACATTCCATACACTTCATCCACAAGAATTCAAGGAAAATTGATGATCAAATTCATCAAACCAACAAGAATCAAGATTGTGAAACATATTAAAGTCATCTAAGTCAAGGAATTCCAAAAGAAAGTGAACTAGGATTTTGGTGCTAGAAGAGTGTTTCCACTCAAGACTTGTTTCTATGCTATCTAAAGTAAGTTTCATGGTATTTTCATGATGTTTGAAGTATTGATAAGTTGAAACACTTGGATTGTAGAAGAGTATAGAAAATGGGTCATAAATGTGTGAATAGTATCATTGTTGAGTAGTAGTTGGAATGAATCATGAAAATGGATATGTGGTGATTATAAGTAGGTTATGAATGATATTTAGAACATGGAATAAGCATTGTATGTGAAGAAACATGATAGTGAATTATGACCATGATTATGGAGAATTGAAGTGAATTTGTAAAATGTGGATAATGTGAATGAATAACAATTGTTGTTTGTGATATTGTGAATGATGTTATGGATGTTTGGGAGTTGATATGGAATATGAGGAAAGTTATATAAACAAAGGAAATGCTGCCCAATTTTCTCTAGCTTTAGTAAGAGCGTTTATGTAATCGTTTAGCTAATGTTAACGCGAATTCTCTTGAAGGTAGAAACGTGGGCATTAAAGGAGAACAAGCAAGCGATAGATTAGTTAAACGACAAAGGTATGTGAGGCTAGTCCTTTCTTCTAAGGCATGAATCTTATGACATGAATTTCCTTCTTCTTCATGAATCTCCTATCTTCAAAAAAACTAAGAGTCCTTGTTCATACATAGTCATATGAGATAAGAAGTACACTAAGAGTATGATAATGATGATGATAAGCTTAAGTCTAAAGATTCTAGAAATCATGATATGATGTGCCTACAAAGCTAATGGTGTTAACTATGATCTATTGATGCTTTCGTTATGTGCACTCACCTTAAAACGTTAGTCCCTCCAAGGTGAGATATAACGATTATGATCACTCCATAACGTAATTGGGGGTTTACGACCTTATGTCACCCCGACATAGCTATAGCTGCCTCCGAGTTCTAATGTATGTTTTTGTGAATAATGTATAATGTTGCCAAACTATGATAAAGTCATGGTATGCTTATAAGATGAATAATAATGTTAAGTTATGATGGGTATATGACGATATGATTCCACCGTGCCTAAATGACCGGGCATGTCACCGCGAAGGCGGGCTGCATACGATTACACCGCGCCTAGATGGCCGGGCATATCACCGCTAAAGCGGGCTGCTATGTTTCCACCGAGCCTAGAGGGCCGAGCATGACACCACTAGTGGGATGCATATGAGGGTTACCCAGACGCGGGTTAACGATGATGATGTACGAATGATATGATGATGTATGTATGATAAGATGATGTATGCGCTATGGTAACTCATATGATAGGCTACGTATGATAAATGTATAAAATGTATCCATTCAAAGAGTACGCAGGTTATGTCTTCATCTTATGCCTTATGATTTCTCTATTATGTTCATTTCATTCATGCCTTACATACTTAGACAATGTTCGTACCGACGTCCGTTTTCTTTGACGACGTGTTCATGCCCACAGTAGACGGGGAGGTGATCCAGACTCGTAGGAGCTATTAGCTGATTTGAAGAGCACTCCATTTTTCGGAGGTGCTATTGATTATTCTTTTGGTACATATGTATATATTCATGTTGGGTATGACGGGGTCCTGTCCCGTCCCTATGTCTAGCACTCCAGTAGAGGCTCGTAGATACGTATGTGTGGGTAGTATGGTCTCACAAGTTCTCATGTGTGTATATATATATATATATATATATATATATATATATATATATTTGGTAGCCGAAAGGGCTCATGTATATAAAGTGATTATATTTCAAATGCAAATAGTTTTCTATGATTATGAGCATAAAATGTATGAATGAGAAGCCGATGAGTAATAGAACGAGTGGTGCTCGGTGGTTAGCCCGGGTGCCGTCATGGCCCCAGCTTCGGTCGTGACAAAAGTGGTATCGAGCGATTCGGTCCTAGGAAGTGTCAACGAGCCGTGTCTAGTAGAGTCTTGTTTATGGTGTGTTGCGCGCCGCGCTAATAAATAAGAGGCTACAGGGCATTTAGGAAAAATGATCATCTTTTTTCTTATGAGATCGTGTGATAGAGCCGTGTATAAGATTTTATCCTCCCTAATAGTGTGCTCTGATTTCAAAAATACCGCCAAAGGGAAAAGCTAAAGCCGCCTAGAAGGGCAAGACTATGATGAAAAGGCGGGCTAAAAGAGGGCCGCCAATGAATGTAGATGAGGGCGAATCACACAATGAGGCTCCATCTAATGCCTCCACTACTCCGCCTATTACAGAAGAGCAAGAAGGGGCTTCAGCTCCAGCTCCTATGCCTCCAGTTCCTCCACCGGCTACTTCGGGTCAACAAGTGACCGAGGCCATTAATCTATTGACGCAGTTTAGTGCCGCCCGCACGGGGCCGACGAACGCGGGCCCATGATCGGTCAGCTAGTACTAGAGCCCGTGATTTCATGAGTTTAAACCCTTCGGATTTCTTTGGGTCAAAGCCGGATGAAGACCCGCAAGATTTTATTGATGAGATGTTAAGGACATTGAAGATTATCCATGCCTCCGAGAATGAATCTGTAGAGTTGGCATCGTATAGAATCTGGGATGTAGCGGTACTGTGGTATAATAATTGGATAGCATCGAGAAAAGAGAATGCGCCTCCTCCCGTTTGGCAAGAATTCGTAGATGCTTTCATTCGCCATTATTTGCCACCCGAGGTCAGCCGAGCTAGAGCGGATAGATTCTTAAATTTGAAGCAAGGGAATATGAGCGCCCGGGAGTATAGCCTTCAATTTAATTCTTTGGCTAGATATGCCATGACTATGGTGGCCGATATGGGAGATCGGGTGCATAGATTGGTGAGTGGCTTAGGGCAACATTTATTCAAGGGTTGTTTGACTGCTTCGTTGCAAGACGGGATGGATATCTCCCGCATTCAAGCCCATGCCCAGAATTTAGAAGGACAACAACCTCCGGCAGAGGGGTGATCGTGATATTGATAGAGGGCAAATTAAGAGGCCGCATCTATGGGCTGGTGTAGTGATTATAGAAGGGGATCAAGGCAGGCGTACTCTCGACACTCAGGCCAGTCGGTGACGAGTGCACCTCCCCGATTTGTAGGTAGGAGGTTTGATCGCTCCTTTCGTTCAGGGCAGGGCTAGAGTTCGAGGGCCCTGTTCTCGGTTGGGGGAGATTACGGTCGGGGAGACCACCGGTTCCCGATGCGCTTGATGCGCAAAAATTACACTCGGGGCCATGTCGCTGTGGCACGTATGCTTGTTATATTTGTGGACGGACCGGGACACTTGATGCGTGATTGTCCTTCGAGGTATGGTAGAGGCGGGGTTCGGCCCCACAGATCGCAGTCGGCTCCTCTTCGGTGCGCCCGTGCTGCGGACTCCTTTAGATTCCAAAGCAGGACGAGGTAAAGGCCGAGGGGGAGCATCTACTGTGTGCCACACGTACCCCCGCATATGCTTTAGCCGGACGACGGGTGATCTCGAGTCCTCCCCGCATGTGGTTACGGAGTACATTGACCGTATTTTTCCATGATGTGTATGCATTGATATATCCGGGTTCCACACTATCTTATATTACTCCATATGTTGCTAATTGTATTGGGGTGAAACCCGAGCCAATCAAACCTTTTGAGGTATCTACTCCGGTTGGTGATCCCGTGATAGCTAGACAAGTATACAAAGATTGTATGATTGTGATATGTAACCGCCAACTAAAGGCCGATTTAGTTGATACGGAAATGTTAGATTTCGATGTAATTGTGGGTGTGGATTGGTTGGCCTCATGCTATGCTAATGTTGATTGCCGATTGAAAGTAGTTCGATTTCAATTTTCGGGAGAGCCCGTGCTTGAATGGAAGGGTAATGCAGCATCTCCAAGAGGTAGGTTTATTTCCTACCTTAAGGCTAGAAAGATGATAGCTAAGGGCTATATTTATCATTTAGTCTGAGTTCATGACATCGGAAGTAAAGTCGCCAACCTTCCAATCCGTTTCGTTAGTGAATGAATTTCCGGACGTATTTCCAGATGAACTTCAAGGCCTTCCTCCAGAAAGAGAAATTGATTTCGCCATTGATGTGTTGTCGGATACCAAGCCCATTTCTATTCCTCCTTACCGAATGGCTCCAGCAGAGTTGAAGGAGCTAAAGGCACAACCGAAAGATTTGGAGAAGGGGTTTATTAGACCCGATTCATCACCGTGGGGGAGCGCCTGTCCTATTTGTGAGGAAGAAAGATGGCTCCCTATGAATGTGCATTGATTACAGGTAGTTGAATAAGGTGACGATCAAGAACAAATATCCTCTTCCGAGAATTGATGATTTTTTCGATCAACTACAAGGTGCCAAGTGGTTCTCCAAAATAGACTTGAGGTCAGGTTACCATGAAGTGAGAGTTAAAGAGGAAGATATTCCCAAGATAGCTTTCAGAACGAGATATAGCCATTATGAATTTCGGGTGATATCATTTGGGCTAACTAATGCACCGGCGTATGTTCATGAATTTGATGAATGATGTATTCAGGCCCCTCTTGGATCTATTTGTAATAGATTCATTGATGATATTCTCGTGTACTCTTGCACGTAATTCGAACATGTACGAACCATTTGCGTATCATTCTTGGAATTCTTAGAACTCGGGGAATTGTATGCAAAATTTTCAAAGTGCGAGTTTTAAGGTAAGATGCAGACATTCTTGGGTCGTATTGCAATGTTATTCGAGTTGACACTCGAAAATTGAAAATTTGTCGAGGAGCTGGCCACCCCCCGACACCTACGAAGTTCGTAGCTTTTGCGGGATTAGCGGCGGGTTATTATAGAAGAGTCGTAGAGGGCTTTTCATCTATTTCAGCCCCGTTGATGAAGCCAAGTCGGCTAAATTTCAACGGAATGATGCTTGTGAACGTAGCTTCCAAGAGTTGAAGAATGCATTAACCTCGGCCCGCTTAACACTCCCGGAAAATACAGACGATTATGTAGTATCCGTGATGCTTCTGGTGTTGGGTTAGGAAGCGTATTGATGAAGACGGTAAAGTCATTGCTTATGCTTCGAGGCGGGTTGCATGAAAACACGAAAAGAATTATCCAACTCGCCATGATCTTGAATTGATGCAAGTATTTATGCATTAGAGATGTGGAGACATTACTTGTATGGTGTGCGTGTTGATATCTATACGGATCACAAGAGTCTCCAATACATTTTCAAAACGAGAAAGAGTTGAATGTGGCAAGGCGGTGGTTAGAAATTCCGAAAGATTATGATGTGAATATTTTATACCACTCCGGAAAAGCAAATGTAGTAGCCGATGCGCCACGCCGATCAATGGGCAGTCTATGTGAAGTTCCTCTGGAGAAGAAAGAAATGATTCATGAACTCTATCAACTAGCTAATATTAGAGTACGTCTAATCGACTCAGGTGGTGCAGGAGTTAATGTTAATAATCCCACAGTTTCATCTTCCTTGGAAAGTAAAAGAGCTAAGAAAAGATGAAGATCCTCAATTGAGCCGTTATAGAGATACATTTCGTGAAAAAGAGAAGTCTTCATTTGAAACTTCTATAGATGGGATTCATAGATACCGAGGCAGGCTATGTGTTCGGAATGTTGCAGAACTACGTCGCCGAATTTTAGAAGAAGCTCATTATTCTCGGTATTCTATTCATCCAGGAGCAACTAAGATGTATCATGATCTCAAAATGATATATTGGTGGGATGCTTTGAAAAGAGACATAGCGTAACTTGTAGCCCAATGTCCAAATTGCCAGTAAAGATTGAACATCGGAAACGAGGAGATTATCGCAAGCAATGAAAATTCCTACCTAGAAATGGGAGTGATCAATATGGATTTTATTATGGGATTACCTCATTCCCGAGGCAAGTATGATTCCGTATGGGTGATTATGGACCGGACTACGAAAGCAACTTCATTTCTTCCCGAAATGCGTAAATTACATACTCGCGGAAGATTACATGCGCGGTTGTATATCAAGAGATTGTGAGACTTCATGGAGTTTCGATATCCATTATCACGATAGAGGGGCGTTTACAGGCCAAGTTCTGGAAATCTTTCCAAGAAGGTCTAAGTACTCGAAGTAAAGCTTAGGCACTCGCATTTTTCATCCGCAGACTAATGGACAAGGCGACGTACCGTTACGGACTTTGGAAGAACGTTATGTTACGGCAGTGCTAGATTTCGGTGGTAGTTGGGATGACCACATACCCCTAATTGAGTTTGCATACAATAATAGCTACCATTTTAGTATTCAAATGGCTCCGTATGAGGCTTTATATGGAAGGAAGTGCAGGTCCCCAATTGGATTGTTTGAAATTAGAGAAGTGAAACTAATAGGCCCTGAGTTGATTCAACAAGCAGTAGAAAAAGTCAAGGTGATACGAGATCGATTGTTAACAGCCCAAGTCGCCAAAAGTCTTATGGTACAAACCGCCTGGAGACTTGAGTTTCGGGCGATGATTGGGTATTTTTGAAGGTGTCACGAATGAAAGATTGCACGAGATTTGGGTCGTGCGATTCGACGATGCGTACTTTTAGGATGCCTTTCTAATTCGTGCGTGTACGTGTTTTCAGAAAATGCCTGCGAAAAGGAAATACACTAGAAAGGCTACAAACCTACCCCCGCCCAAGGGGCTACTTTGCGGAAGCAACTCACAAGGAGATCGTTCCGACTCGGACAAAGAAACATTCAACCGCTCCTATTGCACGCTTAGCGGTCGGATGGGGATGTTAGGAATGCTATCAATATGCTCACACAACTGGTAGCAGCTCAGGCCCAACATCAGGAATCTGGGTCAAGTTCAAGAAATAATGGAGAGTCTTCTAAGACTAAGGATTTTCTCATAATGAATCCCCCAGTCTTCACGGGGACAACGAAAGACGAAGACCCTGGAGTCTTGATGCTCTTGGGAAAAACTTCGGGATTATGACGATTTAAAAGGCGTTCTTTTG
>NW_026724789.1:0-13794 GCF_029784015.1 Lycium ferocissimum
TTTACAGCAACTGTTAGCTAAAAAATTTAAAAGCACATACTCAAGATTTGTACTTCTATGATGCTAAATAAAGCTTTATATTATCAAAGGACATGCAAAACAAACTGCTCTTACCATACGAGAACCACCCCCCTTTCCCCGGAAAAAAGGTGATATTCTAAACTCATATGGATATAGCATATATTAAATGCAACGACATCTGGTATCTTGTATTATATTTGGGGAAAATTTGGGGGTGATTTAAATTATTTTTTAAATCAAGGGGGCATTTAATTTTTTAAATTTGATTTTTTTCATAAACTAAAAACCCCTTTGAAAATTTATTAAAATATTCTCAACTCTTATAAATTTTCCAAAGAAGGGTTTTCACTTCAAAATTTTACCTTTAAAGGCCCTTTTTAAAACATCAACTAATTGATAAAACTTTTAGTTAATAAAAAAAGAAAATTTAAAAAAATAATAATGTAACTTTTTTAATATAACCCAAAATGGTGGGCTAAATAAAGGTTGGTAAATGGTTGGTGGGAGTGATTGTTAAAAATATCTACCAACTTATGGGTCTTTTTGTTTTACAAAATATAAACTTATGAATCAAGTTTTATATTTAAATTTTTTGAAACCATGGTTTGAAACCATGAGATGAAATGCATGTCCAAACGTTGATTTCATCCCATGGTTTCAAACCCCATGTCCAAACGCCTACTAAAGAAATTGAGATATGCAAATATTGTTGTGCGCTTGTAAACATCTTGGTTATTGTGTGTATCAGCTACCAGCCATCAATCACTATGATCTTTTCTATCCTTCATTCAACATTTATTTTACTAAGTCTTTCCTTTTTGTAAGGGAAAATCAATGATATAGCCAATTTCCTTCGTGGGTTTTTGGATGCATATACTAATGGATTTTTGCTGTAAATTTACTACAACATTTGTTTTTGGTTTTCTTGGGGTAAGAATTTGATTCGTATGGGAGCAAGATACAGGCTAATCTTTTAATTTGAAGATTGTTTCCTTGTTGCGCTTTCAATTTTGGGTGGAAGATTTTCCTTACTAGAACTCTCTGTCTGAGCACCAAAAGAGTTTGATAATCTGAATACAAAATTTAGGCTTCAACTGGGTGTTCCGGATTTTGCCGAAGATAGTGCCTTTTTTTCCCGACCAACGAAATATGTTGCTCTAAAAAAAGTTCCGAACTGCAAATATTGTGACGCAAAGAAGTTTGAGTAGGAACCTCCATGATTTTGCTGTAGCAATGGTTCAATAAGGCTAACATCACATAAAATGCCGACTGAATTATCGAAGCTATACTTTGAAAAAATGATGAGTCAGAAAATTTTCGAACTTATATTAGAACATACAATAAATATGTTTGCGTTCATTTCACTGGGTGTAAAGTACGATAAAGAGTTAGGGAAAAGAAATAACGGTATTTAAACATTCAAAGTCCAGGGGAAGATGTATCATTTCATAGATGATCTGATTCCTTCAAATGAGAAACCCACGAATTTACAGTTATAATTTTATGATCATGATAGTGAACTTCCCAATAGAATGGCTTGTTCAAATAGAGTTGATGAATCGATAGTGCAAAAGCTGATGGGACATATTGAAAGTGAATCCTAGGGCTGAGCATAAATACCGAAAATTGAAAAATCGAACCGAACTTAAAAAAATCCAATCCGAACCGAACTAGTTTGGTTCAGTATCCGGTGTCCACTTTCAAAAGATCGAAACCGAAATACTAAAGTTTGATAAAACCAAACCGAAGAACCGAACGCCACCGAAATTTAATACATTACCCAAAAAATTAAAATAGTCGAGAGCCCATTAAGTTTAAGAAAGCCCAAAAAAAAGATTCAATCGTAATAAGCCCTCTTTTGCTTTTGTATCCCTAGTTTTCTACTTCCAGTTGAGAAAATCAAATATCGCTAATAAAGGAAGGCGACTAGGATGTGTCTTTAGGATTAATGTATGTCCTTTATATGTTTTTTAAGTTTGTGCTCTTGTATGTATATAACACCTAAGAATCCTATATCAGTTTAAGGTTTTATTCGTATCCTGTTTGTTTGATTTTGATTTCAATTTATCATTTTTATGTTTTTTTTTTGCTTTTGAGAATATGAATTAGTGTAAATGGAATTGCTTCAATATCGTATCAAAAAAACCGAATTGAAAAAACCAAAACTGAACTTCAAAAAATCGAAACCGAAAGAACCGAACCGAACTTCAATAAACCGAAACCAAAAGAACTAAACCGAGCTAGTTTGGTTCGGTATTCGGTGTCCACCTTTAAAAAACCGAAACCGAAATAGCCGAACCGAAGTTTGATAAAACCGACCCGAAGAACCGAACGCTCACCCCTAGTGAATCCATACAGTATTTTTTTGAGATCTCTCTTGAATGTTCCACACTTATTAGATTTCTATATCGCTCATAGATGGGACTTCGGCTGCAGCTCAATGGACATATAACTTACTCACTGCCTCAGATATTGCAGAAATATGGGTCGAAGAAAATTGTAGGGACACTATTTCTGCACCGCATATTCGAATTTACATCCACAGTAATAGAGTTCAATTAGTAAATTATTATTATGGATGCTATGATCCACTGCAGTATCCGTTATTGTTTCCATATGGAGAAAATGGATGGCGTGAAATCAAAATAATCATTCCAACTAATAATGTGACGAGAGGTAGAGCTCACTACGAACATGAACAATTGCCCAGTATATCAAATATGTGTTCAATCGACGAATTTCTTGACATGGAAGCTAAATCACTACAAAAAAGAAAACGAAAAAGAGATACAGTATCTTGCCGAGAGCATTACTATTACAACTTTCAAATAAGAGATAATGAAACATATGAAGTACTGCATTGCAAGGCTTCATCATGTTGCAAGGCAGCTTTACATATGACCGAACTAAATCTCAGTTTTTTAGTAGTAACTTTATATCATGATTTCTCAAACATATCATCTTAAACTGATCTTCAATGTTTAAGCCAAGTTCAATACTATTTTCCTTTTTATCTTTCATCTTTTCATCCGGTGTCTATGTTGCACATTCATGGACCATATTTTCACCCCGTCGATTGCAAGGGCCGGCCCCTCTCTTTTTTGATATTTTGAGATGTCGACTACCATGTCAAATTAGGCATTAAGCCGTAACTCACACCCTAAAATTCCCAGGGGAGGAGAAAATTGATCCTTCATTCACGATGTGGTATATTCTCTTCATTTAAGCAAAATTACCGAAATAATCCGAACTCATATAGGTTTCAATTTATGTGAACCTATTTCCTTATTTGTCCGTGCCAAAAATATAACCTCTTTCTATATTTCGAAACAATTTACCTTTATGCAATGATTTATAGCCACACAAAATATATGTGACTCGTTTTATATCACAAATTTAAAAAAATTTCTACACCTTAAATTTGATTTATTTATAACAATTACCTAGATCTACTTTATCCAAGGATTTGGCCAATATTATATAATAGTATTATATTTGATTTGAATAGTTTATTACTTTTTTTTTTTTTTTATTAAGGACAAGTAAAACTTTGCACCCATTTTCTACGTATCTGTCACCAAACACAGTCACATATACAGTTCCAAAGTAGAAGACTTGAATCTATTATTCTCGGCTCATTCCAATAGTACTACCAGCTGTAATCCTAATGACTTCACAAGTACACGAGAACCCTCTATTTTGTAAAGATCCCAAATACGTCCTCCATTTTAAAAAAATTATCTTAATTTTACTTGATATTCAATTTAAAAAATAAAGAAAAACTTTTAAAATATGTGGTCAAATAAAGATATTTGTGTATTCGTAAATAAATGCAAAATTAAATTATTTTTAAATATAGGTGCCAATCTTTTTTAAATTAAAAAAAAAAAAAAAAAAAAAAATTTTTTGGGACGGTGGAGTAATATATACTTTTTTCGTCCTACATTATTTGTTGATTATCGCTTTTTAAAATTCAAATTACATAAATGTTGATTTAAAATAAATATTTTTATCAAATTGATGAAAAAATTCATTACTACATCTTATAGTACTTTTATATATATAATTTGATATGTCACTTTGTGTCTTCATCTAATATTTTTCTTCAAGACATTTTTATCATTCTTCATACAAGTAATTTCTTTGCACGTTGCTTTGACCAATTCAACTTCTTCTTCCTCTATTTTTTAATGATCTGAAATTATATATACTTCTCTCATCCAAAATTATTTGGTGATTATTATTTGTTAAGATTCAAATTATATGAAATTTAATATTACTGTTTTCGAATGTTTTAGTTTTAAATTTAAGCTATTGAGTTAATTTAATTTAAGTTTACATAGAAAACTAACTAAATTGACTATTAAAGAAAAAAAAAAAGGAAATTGACTAATCCTAAGGCATACTACTCATCATCCGCAACCTCAAAATATGTTGATACAAATCAGGGACGTATTTTCCCACCCCACACTTAAAATTATGCAATGCCCTCAATGCATATATATTTGAAAACAAACAAAGCGCAAGAGGTAAAAATACTCCCTGGGGCCCACTAGGAGAAGCTAGCAACATGCTCTCATCAAAAAATGACCCCGCCCAAAAACTCGGCATTTTCCTAGACAATTTGGGTTGACTTCTAATCGTCATGGCACGATAATCCTTTTCCTCCACCTCGAACTTATGAATTTCACCTCAATTTTGCATCATTTTCTATACGGGCGGTGGTGTGAAAATCAAGTTTGTTGATAGATATCGTTTCTTGAACTTCTTGGCCCTTAAGTGAATGTCATGTCTTTTCGGTGTGGCAAATTTAGATGTAAGACTTTGTTCCTCATCTATACAACTTCTTCATCGGCGTGGAAGGCTCGATTTCCATGTCGCCAACCATGCATAATGTAGAAAAATGTTTAGAACGAGGACGACCACGCTAACTCTAAAAGCTTGCATTATATCTAACATCCTCGCTTTGTATACCTATTGACAATGACATCATCAACAAAGATAGATGAATGGTTGGAATTCCTCTATCTGCTCCATATGGGGCCCCTTTATCCGTAATATGTAGTTGGACATCGCGCCTCAACCTTTTTATTCATTTGTGCACACGGAAGCCTGTGGATATACGAGCAAATTGGTCTATCCTCTTGTCCACCTTCAATGTAGCCATGTTTGTAAGACCATCGGAGAAATATTTCATTTGTTGAAAGCCAAGAAGTTATCTCTGCACAAAGCTATTGTAACTCGTATGAGGTTCGTCTTGAGTATTGGCTAAGCTTGTAACTTGTAGATCATTACAAGTTTCGCCTATGATCTCTATGAGTTTGCTTACGAATCCTCTCATGGCTTTCCACGTTTCGCGTTTTGCTCTCTCTAAGCATATTTAATTTGCTCCTTCCATTGAATTACCTCTAAGTATGGCTATTCTTCGTTATTCCAATTTATTAATGACAGAGAATCATAATATGGGCTAGGGGATGGGGAGTGAGAGTTAGGACAACCATTCCAATGACCATTTAATATAACAAATATTCCTCGAAAAGATTGGGAAGGTTGATTCCGGAAATATTTTGACGGTGTTGCCCTGAGTTGGGTCTTATTCATCAACAAGGATCACCAATATTCGACCAATTTTTACTCCAAGATGCCATATCAAGCAAACTAACCAAAATATTAAATTAAAAATAAAATAAAATAATAATAAATAAATAAAAACTTGAATAGAAATTCAAAAAATCCAAATTAAACGAGATATTGCTAAGTCCCGGCAACGGCGCCAAAAAACTTCTTGCTCCCAAACGCACAAGTATACGTGGTCGTAAAGAATATTTTAAGAATCCGGATATCGCCCGAGAGACTTAGATTCTCTTAAAGTAATTGTTCGGATGAAACTATTAAAAAAAGTGAAAATCAAGATGTTTATTGTACTAAACTAAAACTGAAAAGTAAACAATTTGTGATGGGTGTTTTTGTTAAATATCTTGACAAAGATTGTAATTAGATGAGACAAGATCTAGGGTCATGGCTTTCGACAATCCGGTTGATCTTAGACAATTCCATATTTTATTTCCTGGGTTACTAGTTGACGGGTTAATTATACTTATGATATTCTCTCGAACTACTCATGGCGACGTTACTATATTAATCCCATCTGACATAGTATTCAACTAAGTAGGGCTAAAGGGTATATGTTCTATAGCGAAACGATTAAATCGAACAAAACTCTTTTTATTCTTATTACGTACGTGAATTCCCTTTCTCAAGTCCAATTCGCGCACCACGGATAGTGTCTAACTAATGGCCATATAATCAAACAATTAAGAAGAATAAATAAGCAACCCAAAATATGGAAAATCAATAGATAATAATTGTCATCAAACCAACTTTCAAGTCTTTCGCCCAACCTAACTTAAGAAGTTTAGCTACTCATGAATCATAGACAAGAATTCATGAATAATCTAGGGCTGAAAAAGATGAAAAAAAAATAAAATAAACCTAGAGAGAGAAAAATTACGGTGGCTTACAACTTTGAATAATCTCGGCCCCCGTTTTCAGCTAATAAAACGTCTTATATAAACACGAAAAACAAAAAATAAGATTTTCACTCATTAATCAAATGCGGATGAAGCGGTTTGGCCTCCCTTTTTCAAATCAAATATGCCAGATTATAATTTTTGGACTGAGATTGTTATCTCAAGAAGAACTGCTACGGTTTTACTTTGCCAAAGCTAAAAAGGATTCCTATGCCGATTGTGTCAAAAATGACTTCAAAAATAACGGCCAATTTTTTAATTTTCAAAAAATTAAAAAAATGGAATCAAATTTAAAGTTGCTCAACATCGCAATTATTTGATCGAGTCCAACCTCCATTAGTAGAAGGCGATAATTTTAGTATTCACCTAAAATAAAATTCATAAAGAATCAAGTCAGTACTCATTATCATGAAAACTAAATTATACATACATTGATTGTGTTGATATATTTTTGGATAATTATGCTATAAATATTTTAAGATTACGTTGAACTTGTACGACCACCTTATCCTAAAATACCTAGAAATAGCTAGTGGTGTATATATACTCTTTTATAGCCTGTTTGGCCAGGTGTTTTTTCCCCCAAAATTATTTATTGTTTCAATAAGTGTTTATTTTTAAAAAAGTGATGTGTTTGATCAAGTTTTTGGGAGAAAATAATTACTTTTGGAGAGTTGCGAAGTATTTTTAAAACAAATCATTTTTCTTCAATGATTTTTTAAAGAAATCTTGAAAAAATATATTTAGAAAGACTTTTTAAAAACTTGGTCAAACATTTCTATTCGATAGTACTTTTTAAATTTTAAAATTGGTAAACATGGCTTCTTTTCATTAAAAAAGTATTTTTTTTGAAAAAGTGCTTTATGAGAAAAAAATATTTTTAAAATAATCGATTTTTAAGTTTGTAAAATAATTATTATAATACTCCAAAGACTTACATGACGTATGCAATGACTTTTAATGTTTCAAGTTAATAAGGTGGGGACAACTCTCTTCATTTGCTTTAGAACTCAAGAAAAGTCTTACGGAAAAATTACCTACAACACAAAAGCCAAAATTCTTATTTGCTCTAAAATCTAATGGGTTTGCCTTATGTATATTGATAGCGTAATTTTTTTATGTTATTAAGTCATCTAAGAGATATTTATAGTTTTTTAATTATTCTATCATTAAGAACAAGAAAACTTTTGAATGATTTTTTCGTTGGAATTGGTCAAAAATCCGTTAGAACATTACCGACGAGCCGAATGCCGACAAATTTCGCAGCAGACTTTTGGAAATTTCTATTTGTAGTAGTGTCTTTTGGTAAGGGGCAGGGGTTTCTCTAAATTCCCTTCGTCGAAAATTATACTGTATTTATATTAAATGTTTACGAGTTTAAGTTTTGTGCACCGTTATTGTACAAAAGTTTTACACCATCATGTAAATTTTACCTGCTATTGCAGGTTAACCATTCTTTGCATATTTATTTTTCCTTTTTCTAAAATTAAATATTGAAGTGCACTAGTCTCTCTCCTTCAAAGCCTTCGGCCCCGTTTGTCCATAGATATAAAAAAAAAATTCACTTTTTTTTGGAACTTTGGAGTTGGAGTTGGAGTTGGAGTTGTGTTTGGCCATAGTTTTTGAAATAATAGTTTTTGGTGAAATGTAGTTGTAAAAAAGTGAAAACGTGATTTTTTTTTTTAAAAATAAGTTTTTTGAGTTTTTGGTATTCGAATACAATTTTGAGCTTATATTCGAAATTTTCATAGCTAAAACGCTCGATTCCGAAAAAAGTGAAAAAAAAATTAGAACAATAATAATTCTTATGGCCGAACAGGGCTTCATCTAAGTCTTATCTCTACTCCAAACCCTCCTCCATGATCTCTTTCTTTCATGGTCTTTCTAATACGTATACCTCTAATCTTCTTCATGTGATTGAAATACTTAACGCATTCTAAGATTTATAATGTAGAGATTTATGTGAGATTTAATAATATGCTTCTCAATTGCAAAAAAGAAAAAGAATGAAAATAGTTAAAAACATGCTATAGCAAACCATTACAGCAGAAGAAGCTCCCTAGGGTCAATAGCGGTTAAGGTGTTGAGGAATTAAAGTTCACAATATAATGGTGGAGGTGATGGCGGCGACTTTACTCATCGTTGCCGCCGATGCATCAATGGTTGCAAGTAGTGCTAGTAATTATGTGTAAATTGCAGTAATATATAAAAACCTTGTAATTAAGCGGGAAGTTGTAATATAGTAGTGTATACGGTGAGAACCTGGTAGAACTTCTCTTCGATTCAACGAAGGTCCGTTTTTGTAAGTCGAGTGAAATCGAGCGGGGTGAGTCCGAGCCAATGAGTCCGTAGATGTACCCAAAAGATGTTCGAAGGGATAAATCCGAATTAACGGAAAGTTATCTTCCCCCGATTTATCGCCGGAGATCATGCCACCAACGGACGTCTCCGACTATATCGCACCTGTTTTTATCCACGTGAGGGTTCATGCCTCCTAATTCGAATAGGACTCCTATACTATTTAAACGTATGTATTAGCTCCATTAGAGGGCATCACAATCTCTACAATACATTCTAGTTGCTAATAGAAGTTCTTCTTCGTTAAAAGCCTTCGCCCACAGTATTTTATCATTTTGTTCCGTTCTAAGTTTTAATTATCCGTGCAACAGTCCGAGGAAGGAATTCTCCCCAATCGGACCTAGGGAATAGTCCGAACAAGGATCTTCTCCCACCGGATTTACCATCTCGAACTCAGGCTCTTTATTTTTTTGTTTGGTTTTTTACTTCGTTAATTCTTACTCGCACTGATTAACTCTTTTCCTTTGTATTAAGCTTAAGTCGCGTATGTTTTAAACGCGTCTGAATTCGATTGTTGCTCTTTTAAGGGTAAACAAGTAGCGTAATACTCTTGCTACTAGACCTTGCTTATAACAAGTATGAATAAAGCCATTAATTAGTTACTATGGATGGTTCTTCATGTAATGTTTTGTTAATTTATTCACAGTAAATTAAAGACTCTTCTTTTGTTTTACGAATTTTATAATTCTCTATTAAACTAGTTCTTCACCACAAAAATATCAAGACCATCGAAGAAGCAGATTCTAAGTTTAAAGTTTATAGGTCCTTGACACCTCAAATTAATAATACAATAATAAATGAGTTCATAGTCAGGGCAAAAGCTAGTAGTTCACGTGAAAATGTAACCGAGCATCTAGATCTTCCCCTCCATACAACTCTAAACTTGAAGGGTGGTCTATGAAATTATCTTAAAAAAAAAAAAAAAAAAAAAAAGGTGCACACACACACAAAAGGAAGAAGAGAAGGTTAAAAAAATGATGCAGTACATGGGTGGTTAAAGACACAGATACACTCCAGGGGAGCCGTGGAAGACCTGCAGGCTATCAAGATGAAGCACTGGAAGAGATTCAAAAAAGAAACCATGACAGCTATATATGGAGCAGTGATATATTACCCTTGGATGGCTAGAAACAGCAAAATTTTTCAGAATAAGAGCGTGCATAAGCAGTCTAATACTACAACAAATCCAATTTGTAATTAGAGAAGGATAGATATATTTAGATATTCAAAGAGAGGTAGGAAAAATAGAGATTTTATATGTGAGGTTTGTAATTAGAGACAACTCAGGGATCCCGGTATGTGGATGGCCTCTTAGGTGTACTGATTCCTTTATTTTGTTGGTATGGTAATGCTTCACAGTTTATTGCCAAAAAAAAAAAAAAAAAGAAGAGAAGGTTAGGTATCTCGAGTTGTTTCTTAATTTTTTAGATAATTTGGGGGAATACTCTTATGTTTGACCCGTACCACTAACCTCTCTTATAGCTTACGTGTTCGCTTGCCTCCCTTATCTTATTTTCTTAAAATTATCTTACATATTTTTTTATTAATAAAACAACAATAACAACATATATACCCAGTGTAACCGCATGTAAGTGAAGCTCGAAAGGATAGCGTATGTACACAAACCTTACCCTATCTTTGTGCGGCAGAGAGTTTATTTCGATAAACTCTCTGCTCAAAAGAGAAGTATCTGGCTCAGGCTTGTAATAAAATAAGACAACAGTATAATGGCAAGATACAAGACAAATACCAAGAAATAGCAATACACCTCGAAGATATTTGCTATTAATATTACTACAAATTAATTATGATATGACTTGAGGTTGTAAAAATAATTGCACTACTCTTACACTCAACATCGCCTCCGAGGTAGCAATTGGACTATAACAAAAGTGGTGATGATGAAATATACTCGTACATTATTAATAATTGCAGTTCCTTAATTGAGGTGTTAGGCAATTCAATTATCCATAACATTTATAGAAAAGGCAATTAAGTTGTGAACTTTTTGGCCAAATACGTTATGTAGATTCTTAATTATTTCTACAGGTTCTTTATCCATTAACTATTAATTGCCAGTTTTTTTACCCTTAATCCAATCACCAGATTTTACGTCTGTGGTGTGGGGAGGTTTGGTATAGACCCCTACCTTGTTGATTATATTACCATATGATCGGTGGCGAGACACTATGCCGAGGGTGTTCATACGAACTCCTCGCGGAAAAACACTATTTTTATAAGATTAAAATTATTTTTTATGTATATATATTAGATGTTGAACCCCCTTAGGCCTCTTCGTATGTTTACTTTTTCATATTTTGAACCCCCTCGGCGGAAATCCTGTCTCCGCCACTGCATATGATTATAAAAGAGCAAGGAGGAGGGCATAAAGCTTACCTCTTCTATCCTAATACCAGGAAACTTGTACTAAGACAGGCATATATAGAGCAGCCTACATACTATCAAAAGAACCTTTGACTGACTATCAACTACTACATACATGATCGGGCACCAGAAAGTTGTTCCCATCTTTCAGAGACCTGGTTAAGCCCCAGTCTGATCCATGGGAACTTATTCATGTAAGGAGGTTCAAAGAACCATCCTGTATGTTTAGCAGACTTGATCCTAAAAGAAGGCAGTCCCATTTGATCCATTCCGAGTGCTCCCAAAGCAGCTGCTGGTAGCTCCCTTTATTAGTATATGAAACTTTCTTGATCCAGGCTGTTAGCATGTTTAATTTGGACATTGCATCTGCTACCATGTTTGCTTCTCTGAAGCAGTGAACCACCTTGATATTTCTTTGATGGACAATTGTTTTAATCTCTTCTAAGAGCCTCTGTTAGTTCCATGGCACTTTGCATTTCTCCATAATCATCTGTACAACAAAAAGAGAATCTAGTTGTAAGGCAAGGTTAGTAATATTAGCCATTCTGTACCATTTTAAACCATTTAGCAAGTCACTGCACCATAAAGTGCACCATTTTAATTACTACATTAATCTTCTAAATTTTGTCCATAGAAGTACACATCAAATGACCAAGTGACTTGTGTATCCAACCCAATTAAAATACATATATGTACGAAAAAAATAATCCCAGAAATAAGAATGGATAATACTACATGTACTAGGTATCTTCCTAGCACATGTTTTGATTTTAAGATATCTATCATAAATGGCATCACCGTAGACAACAGGTCTTGTGGAGTATTATGAGGATCATTATGCAATAGGCGGAGTTAGAAATTTCATTTATGAATCGTTAATCACAATTATTTTTATTTATTGAAATTCTAGGTAACTTGTTTATACATATTCAATAATTTTTTTATTTATAATAAAAAATTTATTGAGCAAAAATTACTGATTTCTGCCAACCGAACCCGCAATGCGTTTTAAGTTTGACTTCGCCCCTCCAACACGCAATAAGGTATGTCCAAATTTTCTAACTTATCCTTTTTTTTTTTTTATCAATCTCCCCTCCAACGAGAGGCACTTTTATTAGCTGCACAGGAGCATCAAAACATAGGTAATACACCTCTGTACCTATCTTGTATGGACAGGTTCCATACTAAGAGTGATAGGATTTCTTTTAAGCTTTCAAAAATATGTTACATGAAGAGATTCACTCTTCTGCTATACAAAATATACATCAAGGAACATCAAATGCATAGTTTCTATATATGCTCCTGTCTATATTATTAGGACCCTTGATGAGATTCCTCCTTATTGTTGGCACTTGACATCTGTCCATTTTCAGTTCACCCCTTACTTCTTTTGTTAGATCTTGAAATTCAGTGATCCAAGTAATAGTCTTGCGGTACCAAGTCCCAGGTTTGATAAGCAACACACTTTGTTACCCTCTCTAAAACATTGCTCAATGCTCCAACTCTCAGTCTGCGTTAGAAGTCCCTGTATCTTAATTATAGAATCATTGATACTCCATGGAGGATTTGATGTATTCTTTATCCGCTCTACTAGCAATTTGGAATCACTTTCCAATTCTAATATTTTATAACCCTTTTGAATACACCATTACACACCATATTCCATAGCTTGAGTTTCTGCAATATTGTTTGTTGTAATGCCTAGATGTACTCCAAATGCGGCAATAACCGACCTCATCATTCTTATTACACCCCTCCACCCTTGTTCCTGGATTTCCTTTTGAACATCCATCCGTATTTAGTTTAACATAACCAGTAGTGGGGAAGGACCATTTTATGGGGGTAGCATTGAACTGGCATCTTGTTTCCTCCATTGTTTGCAGAATCTGCTCCCATTTCGGAGTAAGGATTAATCTCGAAATTGCTTATGAGCCATCATCACCATCTGTTGGTATATCCTGATTTTTATTCTTTGACTGGACATATTCCTATCCTCATACCTTGCCTTGCATCGGTCAAATACGCAAATGATGATCCTGCGAACTTGTAGCACTATTTTTTGAATAGGATTTTTGCCTTTTATGAGCCACCAAGTAATTACTTGATGTCTTAGGCTCGTTAGTGCTACGAAAAATCAAAGCCAACTGGTTGAAGTGCTTCCTGTGATTTCCATCTAATCTTGCTTTTATATACAAGTGCTCCACATCCTCACTGTTCATGGTTAGTACAACAAGCGCAAATAGAAGCTAATTGAACATTAAATTTCCTCAAATTTAAATATGCAGGGATTTTGTTTCTAAGAACTTTCCACATAAAGAAGGAGACTTTAAAGGGAGAGTTCTTATGCCACATCATCTTATTAACAAGGGAAGATTTCTGAGCATTTCTAACTATATTCCAGGCTAATTTACATGTAAATCTACCATCTGTAGTAACTGTCCATAAAGGCCTGTCCTTAAGATCATTAGATTTAAAAGTAATTCTCGAATATGTTGTACTA
>NW_026724790.1:0-4633 GCF_029784015.1 Lycium ferocissimum
CTTTTTTGGGCTCTCGTCTTTTACTTATATGATATATAAAGTATGATATATGTATATGTATATGGGGAATATGGAAAGGGCGAGAGAGTTATATACGCGTAACCACACATGGGTTTGGGGATAATATGACATGATCCCGGTCCGGACGCGGGATCCGGGGGGATATGTGGTTATGGATCGGGGTACGGTTCACACAATATATTATATGGTTTGGGGGTGTCGTTCCGGGGCAATATAATATATATATATGGATCGGGCTCCCGTTCCGGGGCACTAACATCATGGTACCCCAAAAAACACTGGAATGTAGGGATTACTCTTTATCTCTGATATGTTCCTATTTTCGTTTTTTTACTATTCGTCTTTTTTCCTTCATGTGTTGTTACTGTCCTTACTCCCTGGTACTTGCTCGTGCGCGCCCCTTTCTTGGGGACGGCGTTCTCCCGCGGTCGGGGTGGCCTGGGCCCTGGGGGCCCCGCGGGCGGCATATTGGGAGCGCCCCCGGTTCTTGGGGGCTTAGTTTGGTACTACTTTGGGGCCCTTTTGGGCACGGGGGAAATCCCCCCCGTTTTTGGGGAATATATGTATCTTTTTTAAAGGGGCCAAGAGGGAATTGTACGGTAAAAAGGTTTCGTAGTCTGTCCCCTTATGGTTGTATAATTTTTGGAAAAATTTTTACTAACACTCTTCCCGGTATCTAAAAAATAATTATGTTGATAAATATGATTGTATCGCCCCCAAGGGCCCCATTCTTTGGTACGAATAAAAACCCATGATAAGAAGTTTTTTGAATATTATCGGGTACCGTCAGGGCCCTACGGTGGGGTCGTGACATTCCCCCGGTTTAATTTTTACGTTATCGCTCTAATGCCATTATCCCGAAATAACATGACCCAAAAAAATGTCGAAATTACCAAAACTCGCACTTTGAAAATTTTGCATACAATTCTCGGGGTTCGAAGAATTCCAAAACAAAACGTAAATGGTGCATGTTTTGATTAAATCGAAGTATCCGGGAAAATCGTCGATGAATACTATTATGAATAAATCCAAAAAGATGCCGGAAACCCTTATTCATCAAATTCATAGCCCCGGGGCCCAATTAACCCTTGAGCCCCAAAACGGGGAAATTCCTTTAAAGGCCCATCTCGTTCGGAAAATTTTTTTTTGGGTTCTTCTTTTTAACTCTTACTTGATGATAACACGACCTTTGGGCTTTTTTGGAAAATCACTTGGCACCTTGTAATTGATCAAACAAATCATCAATCCTTGGGAGAGGATATTTGTTCTTTATCGTCACCTTTTTCCCCTGCCTATATCGATAGCAATCCGAAAGGAACCATCTTTCTTCCTCAAAAGGGGGGTGGTGCTCCCTACGGTGATGGCGGATCTAATAAACCCCTTCTCAAAAATCTTTCCAGGTCCTTTAGCTTTTTCACTGCTGAGCCATTCGGTAAGGAGGAATAGAAATAGGCTTGGTATCCGACAACACATCAATAACAAAATTAATCTCTCTTTCCAGAGAAAGGCCTGAAAGTTCATCTGGAAATTCATTCACTACTGGAACGGATTGGAAAGTTGGCAACTTTGCTTCAATATCATGAACTCGGACTAATAATAAATATAGCCCTTAGCTATCATTTTTCTTGCCTTAAGGTAGGAAATAAACCTACCTCGAGAATCGTGTTACCTTCCATTCAAGCACGGGCTCTCCGGAAAAAATCGAACTACATTCATTCGGAATCAACATTAGCATAGCTGGGGCCCAACCCTAATCCATACCCGTAATCACTGAAATCTAACATTTCCGGTCACTAATGGGCTTTGTCGGGGGTCACATATCACAATTACACAATTTTTGTAACTTGTCTAGCTATCACGGATCCCCAAACCCGGAGTAGATACCTCAAAAGGTTTAATTGGCTCGGGTTTCCCCCCAATCGACCAGCACATACGGAGTAATATAAGAAAAGGTAGAACCCGGATCTATCAATGCATATACATCATGAAAAACACGGATAATATCCGCAACCACTTCGGAGGACTCGAAAATCCTGTCGTCGCTAAAGCATAGATACGGGTGAGTAGCCGCGAGTAGATGCTCCTCTGCTACCCTGCCTACGGGATCGGGGGCGCCTACGGGCGCACCGAAGAGAACCGACGGCGTCCGTGGTGAACCCCCTCTCTCATCGAGGGCAATCTCGCATCAGGGCCCGGCACGGTATAGCAAGCATCGAACCTCGGCACCTTGTAGGATGTAATTTACCGCGGCGACTACATCGCGGTCGGTGTTCTCCTCGATATAACCCCCAGAGAACGAAGATCTCAAACTCGACCCTCGAAGGGAAGGAGGATCAATTTTCCTACGTGCAAATCATGGAGGTGCACTAGTCCGAAAAAACCCCCCGGGTTTTAGGAATGTCGCCGACCCTCAAAAATGCTAGCACCCAGATCCCCCTTTGGCGCCGTTCAATATCCGCTCGCCCCGGGATCCCTTTTCCCTTCTAAGTTCGGTCAGACCCCAAAACGGAAATATCCATCCCTCTTGCAACAAGCCGTCAAGTGCCCTTGAACAAAGGGCCCCTAAGCCACTCCGAATCGTAACCATGTGGGCCCCCAAAGTCGGAGCATATCTAGCTAGTAAATTTAAGGCTTTCCCCCGGGGCACCTTTTTCCCTTTGCTTCAAATTTGGGAAACCCTTCCCGCTCAGCCCCGGGGATCGGGGGTGGTAAAGTGGCAGATGAAGGATCAAAATTCTTGCCAAACGGGAGGAGGCGCTTACCCCAATTTTGGGGTGTTGGGGGCAACCCATTTGGGGCCGAGAACCCCGCATTCATTCTCATAATCAGTAGTCCTCAAATCATGTCACAAATATATATAACGAAAGTTTTTTAAGAACAATATGCTTTTTTCCTTTTTAAATTAAAATAAAATCGAACCAAAAACATAATACATCGTAAATTTCATTACACTGGTTTTCATTCGCGTCTTTCCCACGAAATCCAAAGTCTCAACAGAAAAAGAACCATAACATAAAATGATCCCTCCTCGGGAAAATGGAGCCCCCCAATCCGGAACTTTCCCCTAATATCTTCTCCATTGTGACCGGGTAAACCAAACCCCGAAAGGGGGGGCGGATGGAATAGTCGGTATGTAAAGCAGAAACACAATGCGGGACTCAAGTAAAGTCAAAATCATAAGATTCGCTTTTGAAAACATTTATCATGCTATCAAAAACATATAATCCTCTATATACTATACTTCCCGGGCCCCCCTGGGGACTGGGTTAAAATCATCATATATAAAACATAAAAGCTTCCCGCCCCAAGGGGACTGGAAGTAAAATCATATCTGATCATGCTGCTATACTATATATATATACTATCCCGTCCGCCTCAGTGGGGGACCTGAATAGCGTGCCCCGGCCCCCCCAGCGGGGGACTCGGTACCTCCCCCCCCCCCGGTATCATCCTATATATATATATATAGCGTGTCCGGCCCTCGTGGGGACTCTGAATAATCGGAAATGTGCACGAATGCGTGTCCCCCGGTCTCTGGTTGAGCCGCACGAGCGAGTATGAGAAACCATAGCCATAAATCTTTTCCCGGGAGACTCTGGTAATATAACGAATCGTCATTTGAAAATCGGGACAAAAGTTATATCAAAAATTTTCGGACGTTATTGGGAAACGTATCAAATATTATAAAAAAATTAAAGAACCATAGAGATCAAAACGTCGTCCAATCCAGTGCCTCGGAAAGTCACGAACCTTATTTACTTTAGGACTTACCATAAACATATCGAAGCGATCCCAGCCTTTGTGAAAGTTACGGGCGTTCGTAGTTTGAATCATTTAGAAAAAAAATTTTTTTAAAAAAAAAAACTTTGTACAACTTTTGCATTTAATCATCAAAAAACACGAATCATGTTTGACTAAAACAAAATACGAATATCGAAGCAAATGGGTCATCAACATGCTCGGATCGTCGGAGGAATTTCTTCGAAACTCGTGCTGCTTCCTCTAAGACATGCCAATGAAAGGGGGGAATTTCCCTTGGGGCTTTTGCAATCCAAAAATTGAGTTTTTCTCCATAACGTCTTAGGGAACAATCATTAGCCATAGCACTTAAGAACCCCAAATTCCCCATTAACCTTTGTCTATAAAAATTTCGGATCTCCCCCCCTCTTCAACGCTAGAATTAAATCGGTCAAATCAACAAAACCCAAAACCCAACCATCCAAAAATATCCATAGGTGATTCAAAACACTTCTAACATTAAAATTTTCTCTCAGCGACAACGTCCGACACGACTAGGGCCCAGACGAGTCCGAGGCCCCACCCGGCACCCCCTTTTTAAAGTCTTATCGTTTCGATCCATTTCTTACCATTTTATAAACATAAAAAAAATGTTTTTTAAAAACACTTTTATATGACATAGGCCCTTTGGGCTACCAAAATGATAATATACATAAACTTGCTATACTGACGACTATGGGGGCCCTTACCCCCCATCGCATCTACGACCTCTGGGTTAAGCACAGGACGGGCGGGGCCCCCTCTCCCAAAAAATATACATATATATACAAAAAAACATCTAAAAATAGCATTAAGGGGGCCGCACTCCGCCCCG
>NW_026724791.1:0-5147 GCF_029784015.1 Lycium ferocissimum
TTAAAAATTCCCGAAAACTAGAATTTCCCAAAGAGTTTCAGGGACTGAAAGTACGGTTAGTATAATAATATACAATCAGCAAGTACGGTCTGTTTAACTTTATACGGTCCATATTAAAGCATTTAAAAACTTTGGCATAAACTGGAATTTTCCACCTACTAAACATGGACTGAAAGTATGGACCATATCATAATATATGGTCTGTATATCTAGACGTAAAAATGGAACTTTGCTGAACTGAGACAAATTTAATTCCAACATTTGCCAACAAATTTTCTAAATCTCGAATCATGAACATAGCATAGTTCAAGGTACGAGATGTTAGAATATCTCCCCTTTGGATCATTCGTCCTCGAATGGTGGGTCATGATTAAGATTGGGATGGGATATGGCTTGAATACATGAGTGTGAAGGAAACATGACAGGAAATATAGAGACTGAATTAACATGACAAGCTTACATGGAAACATGAATACTGAGACATGGGACATGAGCACTGGGTACATGAGCGTGAAACATGAGACATGACATGACATGGACTATGGAAAGGTTACCTACCTTGGGCGTTCTCTGCTTTCTCTTCAAACAAATATAGATACTTGGATTTCATGTCTTCTTCGGCTTTCCATATAGCCTCTTCAACTTTCTTGTTATATCCCGTATTTTGTCCATTGGGACAATCCGGGTTAACCACGATAAGTTAGGGACAAGACTATTCCGGGATACGAAGTCGAGACTTTTAACCACGATCTTGTTTTAAAGCATAAGTTGCTTATGATTTTGTTGGCATGGAATATTAAGGAAATTTGGGGCTAAAAGTGAACATTGGAAAAAATTATTAAATCATGGAACAAAAGGGGTGAGTGGCCGGCCAAAGGGGTGTGGGCCAAGGGCCACATGGATGCTTAAAATATAAGATAAAAGATGCCCAAGTCAATTAATCATCTTCTCACCCCTTAGAAGTTTGAAGAAACTTGGAGAAAAACAAGACAAGGCCATTCGGCCATAGCTACAAAATTGGAGGTCCAAAAATCTCGAACAAAAAATTATTTTCTTCTAGCAATTCCAACCATTGAAGGGTCCTTGTTAACGTGGAGTTCTTGTTGGAACAAATAAACCACTAATTTTTATCAATTGTAACCCTAGCCAAGTTGTGAAGTTAAGGAGAAAAGGTAAGGTTTAATCTTGTTTTTCATATGTTATGAATGATGTGTGCATGTTGTAGTATGTAGAAATGAATGAACTTATGGAAATATGCATGATTGAGATTGGCGTGTATATGGCTTGTAAGCCGTGTAGGTGTGTGTTGTGTAGGAGTGATGGATTAATTTTATTTAGCATGTTTGGTTGTTGTAGTGTGTTGAAATGAATGAGAATCATGAATTTTGTATGGGGTGGTGGTGGCCGAATATGGCCTCCCTTGTGTGGTTAAGAATGAATTAATTTTCTTTAGTGTGTTGTGTCACGACCCAACTCCGTAGGCCGCGACACGTGCCCTAGTTGGGCACTCATACGTACCTTATCCTGAATTAGCAAAATATTAAAGATAAAACAGAATCATAATTTAACAAGGACAGTGGTATCTTGCCTGAAGGCTGATGAGGCCGCTACAAAATGTAAACAAACTTAAACGTACGCAAATCTCACGAAAACATATACAAAACCCACACCACATGTCTACGAGACCTCTACGGAACGAAACATAGCCATATGACGGGACGGGGCCCGCCGTGCCTTAATAAATACGTACATATGTAGCGTAAAAATTTCATATCAAAATATGGGCTCAGGACAAAGGAGCACTGTATCAAATGGAGTATAGCCTAAACACGAATCCACAAATCAATCGTACGTACCGCGCGGCACGAAACGCGACCCCGAAGAGTGGGGTCAAGGAAAGTGTCTCGAATATGTAAAGCGAGCATGTAATAAATAAAATTAAAATCGAACAGAATGTGCGGAAAACGAACGAGGTGCATAGCTAATCAAAAATGCGTACCGAAATCATACGCAATACATTAAAACATATGCAAAAAAGCGGCCCGCTATGGGGCTCGGTGAACGAGGAGCGAGAGGCGCTCTCCCTTTCAGTCCACACACCAAACACATCATACTTCGAGTAGGGAATATCTCCGAAGCAGTATCGTAACATACCAAGTGGCCACATCGTAACATAATCACGTACATCGGCATAAGCGTACATAGCACATCATACACCACAACCCATGTACGTATACGCCCCCCCCTCACACGGGCGCGGCGAACAATGCGAGACATACGCTTGAGAACATATCTGCCGGGCTCGGTGTGGGGAAACATTGGGGCATCCACGAGCGGAGAGAAAACTAATGCAATAAAATAAAATATATCCGGAGACTCGATGAGGCGTATCAAATGACAAAGCAAATCAATGAAATCGGACGGAGTCATAGTCGACCTTTCGGACATCACGGAGGGTTATGTCGGGCAGAACGTTCGGGTTCGTGTCCGGGCATCAGAATACATCTGGAACTTAACGGAATATTCAAAATAGTTTTAGGTAATAAATAGAGGAGTAGTTAAAACGTTTTCTTTTTTTAAAGCGTCGAAGACGAGTCATAGACACAAAAGGGTAAAATCGGAAATAGTGGGCCCACCTCGGTCAATTGAGGTGGCGGACGCAAATTACATATGTTCAACTTCATAATATCATTTACGGGGGTTTTAAAGTAATCGGGTTCTATTTACCAAGGGTGGGGAAATTTAGGTCGTCACCTTCTAGTCATTTTCCAACCTAACTAATTCAATTCACCGCAAGAAAAGGCAAATTTTTGAATGCGGATTCCGAAGAGTGGAGTTGTCCCCGAGGTCCGAATTCAAACCTAATACATCTAGGGCGTGCCAAAGAAAGAATAGGGGTAGCTTTACATACCTTTCTTTCCCTTTACGCTTACCAAAACTCCAATCCTGTTTCGTCAGAAATCTGCAAATGGTCATCTTTACCAGTTACTATTCATGCAAGTTGACATTTCAATCTTTGGTTTCTATTTGGCTACCGAAATTTGACGTAAAGACTTCCTATACATAGCACCCCGAGTTTCAACTCGCTCAAAACAATCACCAACAACCCAACAACATCAAAAGCATCGACAATTGCTACAAACACATTCCAACATAAATAGTCTTCCTTTCTTTCATAATGTCACAACTTCTACTCCAGCCTCATACTTCTAACTATTATCAATATTTTTCTATTCATACACTAATTCAAACCATTCAAATGCAAGTTGGAAGCATTTTACATTATTTCCATAATATATACACAAATTATACAAAATGCACAACTTTCCACAAAAAACCATAATTCATCCAAATCTTCTAATCCTTAACATACGTATTCATAACATATTTCCATCTTCCAAATTCATCAACGATCATCATAATTCACACTCCCAATATCTCAATTTCCATAATGTCATAAAATCATACAAATACGACATAAGTCCTACATTCCGTTTCAATGCAAACTTTCATCATTTTACTTCCATTTACATTGCAAGGACACAACGACACAATTACCATATTAAACAACATTAAGCCATTTCCATTTCATCACACCTAGTCCCACGGCCAACATGGAATTTTCAACTTCAATCCATTTTCGTTCTACTTTCATTTCCAATACAAATTCCACACTACTTACAACTATCATACAACATAAAATTCAACATAGCCATATTACATATATTCGACCACCTGTGCACATACACACCAACTTTGCAACCTTCCATATTCCCACATATTCTACTCATTTACATACTCCACAACACAAATCAACCTTTCATAACATAAATAAATGGAAGGAAATCTTACCTTTTTCTCCAAACTTCTTCACTTCCTCAAGTGTTGAATTGAAGAAACCAATGCTTATTCTTCCAAACCAATGGTACCAAGTCAGTAAAGGAACCTTGAATTGGTATGAAAACCACAAGAAAATAATTTTGGAACAAAATTCCCCATAGTCAAATCTCTATGGGGTTGGCCGAATGGCCTCCCTTGTTTCTTGTTCTTCATCTTTCCTTTCTTTCTCTCTTATAATACGAGCACCCCTCATATATATATATCCTTTTGTATGCATGTGAGGGGCACATGCCCCCTCTCTAGATTTTTTCTTTCCTTTTTCTTTTATTTTCTAGAAAGATGACTAACTTATGTCATCTTTTCTTCTTTCTTTTATATTCTTTTTTTTTTTTTGTCACATGGCCATTAGGCCCTTTTTTGGAATATTCTTGAACCCTTTATGAAATTCCCATTTTGCCCCTCGACTTTTCTCAATATTACCATCTTGCCCCTAGTCTTTTACGGATATTTCCATCTACGTTTTTCCATAGCCAACCTATGAACCAAACAAAATCAATACATTACAATGTCCTTAACCTTCATGACATTTCCGCGTCAATATTCACTTGCACACCCCATGCACACTAAGTAGAATCCAATTGGAACCTCGGTTCCTACCATTCCGACTTGTTTCCAATTTTTCTGAATACGCATAAAATGCGAGGTGTAACATGTTGGTTGTTGTTGTTGTGGATTCTATGATGAGAATGAAGGTTTAATGATTCAAATTGAAGTTGTGATCGTTGTGGGGCTGTTTTGGAAGTTAACGTTATATTAATGTAATTGTTGTATTTATGAGAATGGCATTGTTAAAGTGTGGATTGTTGGTGTAATTCATGAATTTGGGAGAAAGGAATGTGTTGTTGTGTTGTTCTCGGGTTTGGGGTGGTTTTCGGGTGAATTGGAGTGTTGGTTGGGTTGTCTTGAATATTGTGTGCCTTGTTTAAAGTGTTCTTGAATATTGTTCGAATGGTTTCGGATTAGTAATTGAACGTGTGAGCATTGATTGTTGATGTTGTAAACATGGTTGTTGGTATTGTTGTTGATGGTTTGGTCGAGTTGAATTCTTTGTTGTTGAACTTACAGGGAAACGCTCTCAAATTTCGTAGAATTAAGCGCTAGTTTGGAATTGAATTCCTAAATGCCTATAGCTAATGTTTGGTATCGATGATGTTGTTGTAGATCTTGGGGAGTCCTAGACGTAGGTTTGGATTAGCTGAGTGCGGACGAGGTATGTAAAGATTAACCCTTCTTTCTTTTGGGGATGT
>NW_026724792.1:0-5163 GCF_029784015.1 Lycium ferocissimum
GTTTTTTTTATTAAAATTTAATCTGTCCAACGTGTTGTACCTGGTTATTTTTAATTTGGTACCGAAAATCTAACTTTCTGTCATTTTTATTTTTGAACTACTTACATATAGTTCAATTACTTATTATAACACAATAATTTTTAATTTTATTGTTGTAGCAGATAAAATTTAGTAATCATATGATGTCTGTATACAGAAAAAGCGGGTCGCATTAACGCATTTAAATGAGTTTTAGCCAACGAAGTGGTCCAAATGGAGACGAGCACATTCTATCTTTGCTCCACACCGAGGATGTTGTATCTATTAATAAATTTACCGGCAACCAAAATAAGCGTGTCGTTGGTCCAATTGTCTTAGCCTGCATTTAGCCGTGTCCGTTGGTCGGATAACCGGTTGTCACAGTTACCACGCGTCATAAAACCGTTCCGCCATTTGCGTCGATAATCGTACGATGTCATTAAATACGGGCCAAATTTCTATCTTTTTGCATTTATTTAAAGGCTTTTTATATCGTACCAAGCTACCATGCGTTTAAACCTATAAATAGAGGGCAACCTCCCCTTTTTGTAGGTTAGCTTTTTTCTCATAACATATCATTGTAACTATCTGAAGTATAAAAAGCCCTTTTCAAAGTATTTTGATGGGATTCGTATTGCTCATGAGTTTTCCTTCAGTCTAATCCGATCTTCAATGCTGTGTAAGCATATTTAGTTTATATCATATACTAATATATTATTTATACACACACACACACACACACACACACACATATATATATATATATATATATATATATATATATATATATATATATACATCCATAGACGTTTCATACCAACTTAAAAGATTAAAGTTCATCCACATATCCTATTTCACCACATACAATCTAATTGTTACCCGTAATTACGGGCAGCAGGTTTGGCGCCCACCGCGGGGCCTATAGGATATTAGTGGTGGTTTAATCTTTCATTTCTTTTTCACCCGCCGATCAAAGAATTTGCGGATTTTACACACAAAAAACATACGAAACGGCAAGCAATGGCCACTCACTCGGTCATGTGAACAACAACGAGATAGTAGCTGATTAAAACGAGAACAACGATGGTTACGAAACCCGCTTTCATGACCCTCGACCCAATCTCGTCGACTCGAAGGCTCAACCGGCGTACGAATCTGGTTAATCGGGAGAACGCCGCCTTCCCGCCACCGATCCTTTGAATACTACTTCTTTCGAATTGCTTTGTTCCCGGCTCGGCCGAAAAACACTGGGACACTCGTACGAGATTAACTTACGTTTAATATTTGAAATGTTGTGAGAACAAGGATGTATGCCGAACAAGGGACCATAGCTCGGCTTCGGAGCGAGGGTGATAAGCGTAGCGCGGTGCAGGGCGGGTTACCGAACCAAGGCGGGGCATACGGATAGTTGAGTAGCAACGATCCGAATCGGTTCGTCTCTGAGAAGTTTGAAAGATGCTCGAGATTTTGGCTAAACCCGGTGGATTCGACGGAAGAGGTGGGAAATATGCTCTGCTCTCGGGTGGACCGGTATCCCGAGGGCTCCACCGATTTTTTTGAAAGGTCCCATTCAAAGAGACATATTCGAGGCCTTTCTTCCGAGCGCGGCACCAAAGCTAATCCGCAGGTTTAAGATGCGGATATTCTAAAAATACGATGAGTCGCGGACCGCAGAGAACACGTGACTTCGTACCTTCGTGCCATCAAAGGAAACGATGTCAAAGACGATGAAATCGTAGTTGGTCTCGTTGAAAAAAGTTCGAGGCTGCTACCGTGCGGCGTTAACTGGTACGACCACCTCGCCCGAGCATTCTATCACTTCTTTCGAAATGCGCAGATACGCATTTATCAAAGCTCGCCGAGCCAAAAAGATGCGAGCCGGAAAGGCGGATGTCTTTAGAATCGCTAAAAGAGATGATGAACTACTACGCGAGTTTGTGGAACCGCTTCCGAAGGAACGAACGGAAGCTGCCCGGTTTCGGAGGAATGGGCGGCGCGAGCTCGGGGACTCGATCCCGGCTACTCGCCCTCATTTACATCGTCGAGGAACTTTGTTGGAGTACGGTCGTAACAGGCGGATAATGTCCATGAGTACGAATCTAAGATTCGGGTAGAGGATTATCCCGAACTTTCCCCCCCCCTAAATTCGAAAAACTCGGAGATGGGAAAAAATTATGGGCCAGGAAAAAGACCTCAGGAAAGATACCCACCATATTCTCAAACGAAAAACCTGGGTTCGGGCCGGGAAAAAAAAGGGGCCCCGGGCCCCCTCAAATTTCCGGGAGGCGTCGAAGGGGAGCGCCCTCAAAAAACCCAGGCCCCTTTATTTAAAAGGGGCGCCGCGGCCCTGCCGCCCCAAAGACATACCGAGGATATCGGGGTACAACTTCAACATCATACCTCGTTCCCCCCAAAATTTGGGGGTATCACGGGGGGCTGGTGGCCCAAAACCATTTTCAATTTGACCGGTCAGGGAAACCCGGAACGTGACGTGCGAGTACCACGAGACCCATAGGCATGTAATCAACATTGTCATCAATTAAGGGAGTGAGGTGGCTCGTTTATTAAAAAATGGCCACCTTCGAGAATTTCTCGAGTGAACGAGCCAAAAGCCATTACAAAGAAAGAGAGTCACAAACTTTAGCCGGTAGAAAACCTCAACATGTGATAAATATGATAACAGGGGAACAGATGCACCAACAGGATCGCGGATGAAAAGAAAAAAGGTCAATAATTAGTGAGAAAGGGACCTGTGACTACGTACCCCCAGGCTCCATCTCCTTCAAGAACGAGGACGCAAGGCATCATTCAACCGCACAATGATGCATTGGTAATTTCTTTTATCCTTATTTTTAAATCATAGGTTAAACGTATTTTGATCGACCTCCGGGTAATTCAAATTACATATTATCCGATGTAGTAATGTGCGGAGCAATCGGGCTACCGGACGCATTATCCCGTATCCGGCATCGCCGGTTCAATATGGCAAGCGAGACGGTGGCGAAATTTTCTTGTTTGCACAATATTGGCCGCACTTTACACAAGGACAGATTGTTCTCACGTCATCGAGGGAGATGAAGTATAATGTTTCACCAC
Source organism: Lycium ferocissimum (assembly GCF_029784015.1). Taxonomy (NCBI): domain Eukaryota; kingdom Viridiplantae; phylum Streptophyta; class Magnoliopsida; order Solanales; family Solanaceae; genus Lycium; species Lycium ferocissimum. The sequence continues at coordinate 3,115 of NW_026724792.1, forward strand.
AGATCACGGATTCACAATACGAGAGCAAGACCATCGATACTACATCGCTGCTGAAGTTCCCAACCCCGAAAGTGATAAAACTATCCCAGCGAACAACCCTCAAAGAAGGGAAATGTTCGCGATCGAGGAAGTACCCTCTTTCCAAAGAAACCTGATCAAATAGACGTACTTAATCAATCAAAGGCAAGGACACCAACAAGCATTAAAGGATACGGGTTCAAAGTGGAGCAAAGGAAACTGGACTCGGTTAGTAAACAGGACGATTTCTGCCACAGATAGATCTCAGACACCGATGACTTTGATGCAACCAAATCTACCAGGGGAGAATTGGAGCAAATCATTTTATTCGTACATCTACCGAATAGAAAAGGTATACCTAGGCACGGGTTAACCTCGAGCTCGTGAACAATGTTAGTAAGCCAGACATATCCACGGCGCTGCTCCATGCGTGGTTTTACTGGTTTAGAAACAGGCCTTGGGATTCGAGATGAAACCGAGGGGTACTTCCCGGGAAGTGTAGCTTCTGTGTTTGGCCGATACGAGTCAATTACAGAATTTATGAAGAAGCTTGGCATAAATATTCGAACATTGAATAAAGATTGAAGATCGAGATAAAGATTTGAAGGAACGGCTCTAGCTGAAGGTTTGAAGGATTGAAATTTCGTATCAAGACAAGTACGAAGTTACGGTTCGTAAAAATACGAAGATTCGAAGAACAAGCAAGCCGAATTTTAAATCCGTCGAGTCAAAAATTTAGAGAAGTCAAAAGCGAAAAGTGAAAGGTAAAAATGCAATCGTAACTCTTATATAGACAAGCCCACCGAGGTGATTATCGAAGTCGACCAATCAAGAGGGTGACACGTGTTCGAGAATTAATGAGACGCGATCAAGAGACGCGGGTTGAGGGCTTCCGAGGTCGGCCATTCTTAATGTGACACGGGTCGACCTCGTAAGGACGTGACATTACCAAGCCCCGCCATTTTGAAGATAAGAATGAACTTTACGAGACCACCGAACAGACACTTCCACTTCGTCACTCCTGAAACTCGATCCTGAAAAGCGGGACTATTCCGTACACAAGGAAATCTGGCTCAACGCATGACCGACGAGGCTCTGAGCCAAAGACAGTCCAATAGGTACGAGCACGTTCAATCTTTGCTCCACACGGGATAAGCACGACGACAAACACTCGAACCAAAATAAGCGTGTCCACAAACCTGACATTATCTTAGCCCGCGTACGAGCGTGTCCGTTGGTCCGGATAACCAGCTGTGAGGTTACCACGCGTCATAAAACCGTTCCGCCATTATACCACAACCGTACGGGTGTCGACCGTACACCACCTTATCTTTTTTAGGTTTATTCATAGCGCTTTTTGTATCGTACTGGCGCCCATACAGAAAACCTATAAATAGAGGGCAACCCTCCCCCTTTTTAGGTTAGATTTTTCTCATAACATATCATTGTAACCATCTGAAGTATAAAAGCTCTTTTCAAAGTATTTTGGTCCGGATTCGTATTGCTCATCGACAACTGGTCTAATCCATCTTCGTCGTTTAGGCATATTTGGCTCATATATATATATATATAATCATATACACATCCATAGACGTTTCATACCAACTTAAAATATTAAAGTTCATTCACATATCCTATTTCACCACATACAAATCTAATTGTTACCCGTAATTCGGGGCAAACAATGTCATTAATCCTCATTCTTTAGAAAGATTGTGAAAATAATTTTCCCTTCTACATTTACTTTAAAATTATATATCTTCCCAACTTTGAGCAATTTATATCTCCCCCCCCCCCCCCCCCCCCCACCACCACCCACCACTTTAGTCTCAATTGAATATTTTAAATTTTTATATTACCTTCTAAATTATCAACCTTTATCTTGTTTTACTTTTTTTAATATTACAATATTTCTTTCTCCTCTTAATCTATAGTATTAACTTACTTATGGAATAAGTAAATATTACTTATGAAGTAGAAATATGAAGAAGAAAAAAACAAAACTATAAGTTGGAATTTAATTAAAAAAAA
>NW_026724793.1:0-4784 GCF_029784015.1 Lycium ferocissimum
CGTACAAAATACGTTCAAGGGTTAACGGGGAAAATTTGGGATAACCATTAAAATTTGGCAGGTAATTCGGGCGGGGACGCTTGTGAGATAGATGAGGATATTAGTAAATTTTATGCGATACAAAAATTTGAAGTGTTGGGAGAGTGGTAAGGTTAAGGAAACAAAAGATTAGTTTGTCCTACTTTTATCCCCGGTGTTTTGGGTTAGTGTAAGACTTAGGTTATGTGAGGGGTCGGGGGGTTCGGAAATACGATGGCGGTATAAGTGAATTGATGGAAATTGGGGAAAATCCGGAGATTCGTATGGGGGCCTAGTAAAAGCATATTTCTGGGGCTGGAGATTTATAACAAGGGGCTTGGTGGTCAGTTGAAAAAGTTCGTAACTTTCCCACTGGAATTTAGGTTCCCGGGAAAGGATTGGGATTTCCCTCTGTAGGCAATTTTGTTTGGGGGGGGCCTCTCTTAAAATTCATTTCAAGAATTATGGAGAGTTTAGGTAAGCGCTTTTAGATATTAAGGACCGGAGAAATTTGTTTAGATTTGAGGGTTGTAAGTTTGGATACTTTATGCAATATCGAGAGTTACAACAACATTTTAGGAAGGATATTATATACTCGGTTTTGCGTGAAAAGTTGGGGATGCTATCGGATTTGCTATCGGTAAGATTTGAGAAAATATAAAGATTGAAACGTAATATATCTTCGGTACAAATTTAAATTTGGGAAGCCAATTTGTGGAGTAAAGGGGGACGGACGGGTTTTACTAATAGTTATTGGTTTCAAAATTCGGAGTCAATTTGTTACACCCCGGAAAGTAGTTCGGGAAGTCTAGTTTCCAACACAATGAACCGCTCCGCAATAGGACTCTAAGGAGATATGGGCTTAAAATCCGGCAAAGGGGGGGAAAAGGCGTGCGCAGCCGGGAAGTGGCGCGAAAACGAAGGCCAAACCCAAAACCGCGAACCGCCCTACGAGCGCAAACCGTTAAAAAGAGGCCTTTTCGGGGGTGAAGGTTATATTATAAGAATGTAATAATAACATATATGACATTTGGGGAAACCTATAGGGAATTTGGGTTTTTAAACAATGGGAAAACCCCGGTACCAAACGGGGGCCCCCACGTCGAGTTTTATTGTTATATCCCCCTTTTTGCAAGTTGGGAAAAAAAAATAATTTTATTTTTGGAAAAGGGGGCCATGTTTGAATTTTTCTTAGTAGTGTTGGGTTTGGAAGTTTGGATGCTAGAATATGGGGGGGGCAAACAAAATTGGAATTTTTGGGAAAATTTTTTTGGGAAATTGCAAAATGTGATTTGAAGATTTGGGGGTCAAAAAAAAAAAAAAAAAAAATGAGGCCCAAAAAGGGGGGCCCAAGGCCCATGACATGGCCTAAGTCCATGAAAATTTATTTATTGTGCATGTGATTAATTATATTAAGGGCCAAGGTTCAAGAAACTTCAAGAAAAATAAAAGGAAAAATCAAAAAAAAATAAAGAGAGCCATTCGGCTAGAGAGAAAAAAGAAAGAAAAGAAGAAAAATTTTCGAGTTAAATCCTTGGTTCAAAAATGGTTCTTCTGAATTAGCAAGCTCAAGGCGTTTCTCATGTTTCGATATAATTTTCAAGGCAAGGAAGTGTTTTTGGCAAGAAGAATTTATTGGAAAAGGTAAGAATTCCATGTTTTCTTTTATGTTATGGAAGGTTTATGGATGTTAGAATAAGTGGAATGGTATGGAAATCATGGAATTGTGTTTGTGTATGTGTTAGCGGGTGCATGTGTGTGAGGTGTGTGGTAGCCAGGAATCATGGTAGGTTGAAGGAAATGTTTGAACTTGTTGAGTATGTTGATTTTGTCAGCATGGTCCGGCGAAATAAATGAAGATGAAGAATTATGTCAGTGGAATTGGTAAAATGAGTAGGCCGCAAGTACAGGCACAGAGCAACAAGCAGGGGTACTGTTGTGCATGGAATTGGTGTTGAATTTGGTGTTATATTTTAGTTATGATTATCATGGAATATGAATTGAAAATGTGGAAAGCTGTATGAATCGATTGAAGTCAGAAATATGGCTGGCTGTGAGCTGTTAGAAAGGGTTGGAATAAAAATGAATTGTCTTGTTTGACAAGTTAGTTGTGTTGTGATGATTCTTGCATTATGAATAAAGGTTTAATGGGTGGAGTTAGTATTGATTTCGAAAAGCATGGTGTTAAAAATGAGAATTATGGCATTATGATTGTAGCAAGCATATTGTGTGGTTGTTAATGTTGTTGGTACCGGGTGGTTAGCTTTGTTGCTTGTCAGTTTGAGCCGAGTTGAGTCTCGGGATGTGGTATGTATAGGGAAGTGGCTCACTGAACACCTCGGTAGCCAAGTATAAACCAAAGTTGAAATGTTAGCTTTCATGAATAGTAACCGTGTAAAGAGTGACCATTTGCGCATTTCCTCGACGAAGTGAAGCCAAGCGAGCATAAGGCGAACAGGTATGGGAAGCTCTTCCCTATCTTTTCGAAAGCATGTTCTGAGTCTAACAGGCTTGAAAGCGAGCCTCGATTGTACTTCTGCTTCTCGGAATTCGAGATTGAAAATAGCGCCAATCCTTCGAGAATTGAACAATTTTTCTCAATTGACCTATAAGTATGAAACCCCATAAATGGAGTCGAAACACTCTAAGATGGTTATGGACGACCCCCCAAGGTTTATTATCCATAATTTGCGTACTTCACTATGGTTGGGTCCAAGGTGGGCCCAAACCTCGATACTTGTATCTCAAATCGATTTATTTTTCGTTCTTCGGTCGCTAATTATGTTTCCGTCCGTGACTAATAAGCATTATGACTATCTTTTTCGAACCTTAATATTATTCGACATCGAAACGATTGGATACTGCCCTCGACGAATCGACTACTTTGGTTTGACTTCTTGAACTATTTCGGTTACATTAAGTCGTATGTCGGTCGTATGTATAGGTTTCTCGTGGATCTTCGTGGATGTCTCTGTTTTGCCCCTGCGCCGGGCCGGGTTCCCGGTTGTGCACCTGTTGCATTGTTCCGCGTCCCTGGGTGTGCGGGCGGGATCGTCGATCGTTATGATCGATTATGATCGATTATGTGATATTATGGGGATGGCGGCCGAGGAGGGATTTGATCGTCTTCGTCCCCCGTCCGTACTACGAGGGCGGGTGTTACCGCGTCCGTAAAGGCGGGATCGATTTATGATGTGTATGTACGTATATGCTTATGACTCGCATCTGATCGAAACTCGATTTGGATAAAGATCGTCCGCTATGTCGCGTGTCGATTCGGACTCGGTCTTCTGTCACATTTCGTACGTCGATTCGAATCGATTCCATCATTTATACCGGTTATGCTGGTGAAGCGTCGACACCCCTCTCTTGTTCTCGGTCCGATTCGTACGTACGCTCGTAAGTCGACTCGGTATGGATGTACGTAGATTCGGTTTTACTATCGACTCGATTATGATTATATATATTTTGTTTCAGCTTTACTACTTGCACACGCATCGACCTCCCACGGGCCGCGGGCCACATGCCCGTGCACGTACGCGCAGCCGTGACACGCGTGTAGGACATCGGGCCCGTCGTCATGGCTCCTTGATCCTAGCCGATACTTTTGGTATATATCTTCCCGTTGCTCGTATGTTCGTATATATGGTCATTTGGGCACGGCGGGTTCCCGTCCCGCTCGATTTTTGTTCTCGTATGTTAGAGGCTCCCAGACATGTCCGTGGGTTGTATGTCACCGGTCGTGCACGTACAACAGCTCGCGACTCGTCCGTTGGCGCATAGCCCCACCCGCCCCCGCATGCTTCTCGCATATATATATATATATATATATATATATATATATATATATATATGCATACGTATGTTTGTGCGAAGTATCCGTATGAATTTATGTATGTTTAAGTGATTCGCCCGTTGGTACGCCTAGTTTGACAGAGAGACGCGCGGGGCGTCTGGAAGGCTAGGGATCGCCCACCGCCCACTTGCCGGGTCGGACATTTATAAAGGACGTATAAAGAGACATATGAGTAGTACATGAAAAGTTGAGTAAGTCCTAAGAAGGACCCATAAGCCAAATATGGGCATAGGCCCTCCAAAAGGACAATTTAAGGAAACATTTTCGGATGATCTGATTTGGAGGGGCCAAGACGATATTATAAGTTTGGAATTTGGAAAAACGCCAAGAATAAAGGTTGTATATAATTGAAATAGATTTCTAACCATAGGTCGTGGGCCCTCACACGATACCGGGATCAAGAGTTATGACCTTTTTACTGAACAAAGGTGCTGGCAAAAATGCTCAGCCGCGAACGCGCCGAACAAAATATACGTCGGAGGTCTGTGCGTGCACCCGGACCGTTCCCCCCCCCCCTATAAAAGGGGAGGTCCCTTATTTTCTAATCGAAACACACCCAAACCTTCCCAAAAATTCCGTAAAATTCCCCAACCTTCCATCATCAACTTTTTAGCTCGAAACTCATATACTCCCAAATTCCGTCCCGACAACGTATATTTTAACTACAAAATTGTGTATTAATGTGTTGTGGCTTAAGGTCAATGTGCAGAAGTGAAGATATGATAATATTATCGAGGGAAAGGTATGAATCTCCTATTATTAACGTTAATCTTGGTTTATTCACGGAGAAGGAGCTGTAAAATTTTTATGAAATGGTTTCGTGATGGAAATATGGGGCAAACACCATATGGGATGTTTATGAACTATTTTTTTAAAAATTGGTTGTTTGGGATTTTGTAAAATTTTTTTT